>NC_057794.1:472463568-472750343 GCF_018294505.1 Triticum aestivum
CGGGTGGGCCCCGCCTGGGCCCCAACGGGCCGGCGCGCGGGCAGGCGCGGCGAAGTGGGCGTGGTGGCGGCGGCGAATCAGAGAGCGCCACGTGGCGGCGGACAGCGGAGCGGACATGTCCGTCGGTGGGATAAATGTCCGGCGCGCGAGGAGAGGGAGGGGGTTAGGGTTAGACCTGGAATTTCGGAGGGGATCACATATTTATAGGTAGAGGGAGCTAGGAGAGTCCAAATGAGGTGCGGTTTTTGGCCACGCGATCGTGATCGAACGACCGAGATGATGGAGATGGTTTTGATGGGTTTTGGGCCAAAATGGAGGGGTGTTGGGCTACGACACACACGAGGTCTTTTCGGTCCCTCGGTTAACCGTTGGAGCATCAAACGAAGTCCAAATGGTACGAAACTTGAGAGGCGGTCTACCGGTAGTAAACCAAGGCCGCTTGGCAAGTCTCGGTACAATCCAGAAATGTTTAATCCCCACACACGGAAGAAAGGTAGAAACAACCACCGGAGGACATAGGAGCGCCGGAATGCAAAATGGACAACGGGGAAAATGCTCGGATGCATGAGATGAACATGTATGCAAATGAAATGCACATGATGATATGATATGCAATGCATGACACGCAAGCAATGACAAGGCAACAATAGCGAATAACTAGACGACACGTGGCACATCGGTCTCGGGGCGTTACACTTAAACCGTCAAACACTGTTTTCCATGGTGTGGTGCCTGTCAAGTCTACATATCCAGTGGGAAAGATAGCCTTGGAGGTGGCTTTTGGAGATGACTATGATTCAAGGTCAGAAACATTGACTTTTGAGGTGGTCAAAATCAAAAGTCTGTATCATGCTTTGTTTGGGCGACCGGCTTATGCTAAGTTCATGGCAAGGCCGTGTTATGTTTATCTACAGCTTAAAATGCCAGGTCATAAGGGGACCATCACAGTACACAGGAGTAGGAAGATCGCTTTGGAATGTGAGGAAGGTGATGCGGCCTATGCTGAGTCAGTTTGTGCCATGGAGCAGCTGAAGTTTTATAAAGACCAAGTTGATCCGGCAGATATGAATTCTTTGAAAAAGCCAACTACGGAGCACGATCTGGCGTTGAAGTTTAAGTCGGCCACAGATACTAAGATGGTTGATTTTGATCCTGGCGAATCATCCAAACAGTTCAGTATCAGCGCTAACCTGGATCCCAAATAGGAAAGCGCGCTCATCGAGTTCATCCGTGAGAACCAGGACATCTTTGCATGGAAACCTTCTGACATGCCAGGTGTACCGAGGGAACTCGCTGAGCACACACTTAAAATTGATCCTAAGTTTAAACCGGTCCGACAGTTTCTCTGCCGCTTCAATGAAGAAAGGCGCAAGGCTATTGGTGAAGAGGTAGCTCGGTTGTTGGCCGCAGGGTTTACCGTGTAGGTCTTTCACCCAGAGTGGTTGGCTAATCTGGTGCTGGTTCTTAAGAAAAATGGCACTTGGCATATGTTTGTGGATTACACAGACTTAAATAAGGCTTGCCCTGCAGACCCCTTTGCCATCCCTCGTATTGATCAGATCATTGATGCTACAGCAGGTTGTGACCTTTTGTGTTTTCTGGACGCTTATTCTGGTTATCATCAGATCAAAATGGCAGTTAAGGACCAGGAGAAGGCAACTTTCATCACTCCCTTTGGAGCTTCTGCTATGTCTCCATGCCCTTTGGGCTCAAGAGTGCCCAGGCGACTTATCAACGTTGTGTTCAGAATTGTCTTCATAAGCAGATTGGGCGCAATGTTCATGCATATGTGGACGATATTGTGATAAAGTCCAGGAAGGAGGAAACATTAATAGATGATTTGAGAGAAACCTTTGACAACCTCCGGGTTTACAAGATGATGCTCAATCCAGAAAAGTGTGTCTTTGGTGTACCGGCAGGCAAACTCTTGGGTTTTCTGGTGTCAAACAGAGGCACTGAGGCTAATCCGGAAAAAATCTCAGCAATTACATCTTTGGCTAAACCATCGTGTATCAATGACGTTCAACGATTGGCCAGCCGGATTGCGGCTTTGAGCCGGTTTATCAGTCGCCTTGGAGAGAAGGCTATTCCATTATATCAGATGTTAAAGAAAACAGATGATTTCGTTTGGAGCGAGGCAGCTGGTAAAGCATTTGAGGATCTGAAAAGGCAGTTAGTTGAACCGCCTGTGCTTGCAACCCCGATCGATAAAGAGCCATTACTGCTGTATGTGGCTGCTAATGCCCGAGCTGTTAGTGTGGCTATTGTGGTGGAGCGCAAGGAAGCTGGAAAGGAGTATCCGGTTCAATGGCCGGTTTATTATATCAGTGAGGTACTCATTGAATCAAAGCAGAGGTATCCACATTGGCAGAAGCTGGTGTATGGAGTGTTTATGGCAAGCCAGAAGCTTAAACACTATTTTTAGGGTCATCCTATCATAGTGGTCAGTTCAGCCCCTCTGGGAGATATCATTCAAAACAGAGAAGCAACTGGCCGGATTGCCAAATGGGCTATTGAGCTTGGACCTCACGGGCTCAAATACATACCTCGAACAACAATTAAATCCCAAGCACTTGTGGACTTCATCAATGATTGGACGGAATTGCAGGCACTAGAGGAAAAGCCAGATAACACGTATTGGACTATTCACTTTGATGGATCCAGACAGTTGGAGGGCTCGGGGGCTGGAGTCATACTAACTTCCCCACGAGGTGACATGTTTTGTTATGTCCTCCGTTTAATGTTCCCTTGTACTAACAATGCAGCTGAATATGAGGCCTTACTCCATGGTCTTTAGATGGCTAAGGAGATGAACTTAAGACGGGTTAAGTGCTTTGGGGATTCAGATTTGGTGGCCCAACAGGTGTCTGGCACTTGGGATTCTAAAGACCCACTCAAGGATGCATATCGACGAGAGGTGGACACAGTGGCTGGTCACTTCAAGGGTTATCAGGTGGACCATATAGACCGGTGAAAGAATGAAGCGGCGGACGCTTTAAGCCGCCTTGGTTCTCAGCGTAAACCGGTCCCACCAAATGTCTTTCTTGACGCGCTGCATAATCCGTCGGTCAAAGTACCAACAGAAGAGGAGCTGGCTATTCCTGACCCGGAGGCTCAATTGGTGGCAGCTTTGCATGTCATACCGGATTGGACAATCCCATACCTGGCTTACATGAACCGGGGCAAGTTACCAGAGGATGAAACCTCGGCCCGGCAGATAATCCGGCATTCCAAATCGATGACTATACTCAATGGAGAATTACATTGTTACAACGTCTCAGGGGCGTTGTGTTTCTCCTCAAGAGGGTTGTGAAATTTTGCGAGAAATCCATGAAGGGGGTTGTGGTCACCACACCGGTTCAAAGTCTTTGGTGGCTAAAGCTTTTCGCCACGGTTTCTATTGGTTAACATCCCATGTTGATGCTGAGGATTTAGTCAAATGATGTGACGGTTGTCAAAAATTTGCACGTCGTGCTCATATTCTGGCTCAGGAGTTGAGGATGATTCCAATAACATGGACGTTTGCGACTTGGGGGCTTGATATGGTTGGACCCTTTAAGCGCTCCAAGGACAAAAAGACCCACTTATTAGTGGTAGTTGATAAATTCACCAAATGGGTGGAAGCAGAGCCTGCCAGTAAGTGTGATGCGGCCACAGCGGTTCAGTTCATCAAAAAGGTGATATTCTGGTTTGGCTTTCCACACAGTATTATAACTGATAATGATACTAATCTGTCAAAGGGAGAGATGGATGAATTTTGCCAGCATGAGCACATCCGGCTTGATATAGCATCGGTGGCTCACCCCCAATCTAATGGTCAAGCGGAGAGGGCAAATCAAGAAATTTTGAGAGGTATTAACCCCGGCTTATGGTTCCTTTGAAGCGGACATCGGGTTGTTGGCTGGAGGAATTACCTTCTGTGTTATGGAGTATCAACACCACACCTAACAGATCGACGGGTTACACACCTTTCTTCATGGTTTATGGAGCGGAGGCGGTTCTCCCTAGTGACATCCATCACGACTCGCCCCATGTGGCAGCTTATGTTGAAGCTGATAATGAGACAACACGTTAGGATTCTCTGGACCTATTAGATGAGGAGCGTGATCTTGCAGCAACACGTTCGGCGATTTACCAACAACATATCCGACATTATCACAACCACCAGGTTAAGACCAAAACTTTTCAAGAAGGCGATCTGGTGCTCCGGCTCAACCAGGATCAGACTGATATGCACAAGTTATCCCCACCTTAGGAAGGACCTTTTGTGGTCAGCAAGAATCCGCACAACAGGTCATACTACCTCATTGATGTTCGAGAGCACAAAGACTCACGTAAATCGGAGGAGGAGACCAAGCAGCCATGGAATATAGCTCTTCTTCGGCCTTACTATACTTAAGCCACAGGCTTCTTCATATGTACATATTTATGACAATGTATATATTATATAATAAACCGGAGCCTCAAATAAAGCGGGGTCTCTATTCTTTTTACATCATGTGTATGCCTACAAGAGTTTCTACTGACAAAGAAAAGTTTTGTTCAACCAATCTCTACAGCCGCACGGACACAAAAAGATATCACTAGGGGGCTTGGTTGTTGTCACACCATAGCTACACCTCTTGATTGGTTTAAACAGCACAAAGGGATTTCACTAGGGGGCTTGGTTGTTATCACACCATAGCTACACCTCTTTATGGGCATTAAGCCACAAAGGAAATTATGTGGGGCCAAAGAGAGTGTTGCACAAAGCACAAACTCAAACATGGGCACCCATTGAGCACAACTCACAAAGTTACTTGGGGGCTCTTTGTGCAAAGCAACAAAGAGTTTGAAAGGACCCTTGTAATTGGCTATCAAGCCACGGCTTGGAAGCCTGGTGTATTCACCTAAAACCCCGGGTTAACATGCCTTCATCATGTAAGCCACTCCTGTCCAGGTAATCCTGGTATGACCCGCCGAACGTTTGACAAGTCAATCTTATACAGACCCTAAACTTGTCAAAGTTAAAATGACGATTGGTTAATTGGAGGCCCATCTTAAAAGGCTTTGTTAAATGGTTTAACTCAGAGGCTTGGCAGCCCATGAAAAGCCTCGATTTGGAGCCTGGCAGCTCGTAAAAAGCCTCGCATATTTCTTTTTTTTCGTCCTATTTGCTAAGTTTTTCGCCTTTATTGAGGTTCATAATATCTTCTGATAAACCGGTGTCTTTGACCAGGCTTGGCTTTCAACTAAAAGTTGTCAGTACATGATCAATTATAAACCAGCGTTCATTACCCCGGTCTGGTTTTGACTAACAAAGTCGCCAGTGTTATAAAGAAAACCCGGTGGTTATTATATCCTGGTATGGTTTATGATCATAATCCGGTAAATTAAAGGACGGAGTTATAACAGCTCCGGATTGGTGTTTACACCTTTACCATACAAGCAATTGGTCAGCCAATGAGATCCCAAAAGGTGGAGCAAGTTTTCAAATTATCAAAGCATCACAAAACATGCTCGATGGCATGATAGATAAAGGAGTCTTTGCTATCCTATTACATGAAGCTTCCAAATGGCTCCAATAGAATAGTTGTTTTTAAGCATTGGCACACAATAGCTGGTAAACCGGCGGCCGGTTTAAGATGCTTCATCTGGACGGTTTGACGGTTGAGGGTCAGTTGGTGCGATCACTTCTTCTTCATCCCTCCCTAGATGCTGGAAATCAACCGTCGACCAATCGATTCTAGTTAAAGCTTGAAACATGGCTTCTTCATGGATAAGGTTGGAGGGGTTAATGTCAGGAGCATAAGTATGCTTATGGATTGGAGGCACAAGTTCTTCGACTTCACGGATTTTGGCAGACTGTCTCTTCCCTTTAGTGTCATAAGCCGGTTGGAAATGAGACAAGTCTGTGTCCTCTGCCATTTTGCTGGCTATTGGACGCATTTCTTTGGTCAGCATTCAGAGGTCATCATTGTCGAAGTTTGAACCTTCCTCCTTCACACTTGGATATCCTTTAATGATGTCCTCCGCTTCAAGATCTGGAATAAATGCCTTGGCTCGGATTAGTGCGGTTAATGCTCCTGCTCTTGCAGCTGCCTTCTTCAGTTCGGTAATCCGGGCTGGTAACATGGTGAGCTTCTCAAGAGTTTCCTTTATCAGTGATGGCACTGGTTTATTGTAAGCCGCAGTGCAAATAGCACGCTGGGATCTAGAGTACAGCTGTTCAATCAAGGTATAAGCCGCTTTAAGCTTCATCCGCATATCAGCACCCAGATGAGCAATGCGAGTGCCTGTCATGGTTTAATCTCAGCCAAACTGATAAACATCAAAGTCTCATGAATTGGACAAGCAGCATAAGGAGATACTTACCAAATATAGTGGATGTCATAGCATTGATTTGCCGCTTCAAACCAGTTAATTCATCTACAACTGGCTTCAGGGCTGCTTCGGTATCCTCAGCTTTTTTGGTTAAACCGGCCTGCTCGGTTTCCCAGTCAGCATGTTCCTTGTTAAAAGACTCCTTCGGCTTTTCCATTGCTGCCAGGGCTTTGGTCAGCTCCTCTTTGTCTTTCGCAGCTTCTGCTTGTTGGGACTTCACATTCTCTTGCAAATCAGCGGTTCGGGCATCTCTATTGCTTAGCTCGGCCTACAACAATGAAGATATGTCAACAACAGGATACATATTTTCTAAAGTACAAAGCGTATAACAAGTTATGCACTTCGTACTTGGGGGCTAATGCCTATTCTGCTCTGATTCACTACATTTTTTATAAGTCTCCGGCACAATGCAAGCATTATCCTTGACACTTGGGGGCTAATGTACATCTGTTCAAAACAGGCGCATGGATTAAAATCTAGATTACCTTGTAAAGCTAAACCGGCCTTTGCGGGCTATGCTGAGGAAAGCTATATAATTACATTGCTAAAGTATTGGTCTTGGTTTTCACTAAGGACCTGACATTTTGAGGGTCAGTAGGAGAGACTTAAACTGCTACAAACACCCGGTTTACGATTAAAACATCATAAAACGGCCCTTGGGGGCTACTTGGGCTAACATTTCAACTTTGGAATCAAGAAGTAAAGGGAGATGAAAATACCTCATAGCGTTCCTTCATCAAGTTTACCAAACCGACTTCATAGTCACGGTTTGAGTGTAGACGGTTTAAGAAACCGGAGTGAAGTTCTTCAGCATTGAGATGGGCATAACTTGATAAGTCAGTATTCCATTTGCCCTTTTCCCTAGCAGCACGCTCTTCTTTGGCACTATGTTGGGCCAAGATTATGGGACGGCCAGGAGAGCTGTGGCCCATGCCAGTAATGATAACATCATCTCCTTGGCCTTCAGTGGCTTTTGTGGGTGATGATGGAGTCTCAGTACCTCTCACCGGACTAGCCCGGTTTGGAGCTACCGTTTCAGTATCAGGCATGGCGGGATCAGCTTCTGGTGGTTCATCAGTATTCCGGTCTTGAAGGGGCGGTTCATCAGAGGTGGCCTCAGGATGAGGACCCTCCGGTTCATGAGTTTGGTCTAGTTCATCTATTTGCTCTTCTTCAAAAACTGCCTGGTCTTCTGACGGATTGTTGACCCAAGCTTTCTTGTTGGGTATGGCTTTGGCTATGCAAACACAACTAAAAGAGGTTTAGCATCTTATTCATGATTTGCAACGCATTGGAAGAAAGGGTTTGAAAGTTTACCCAACCACAGTTTTTAAAGGAGGGAGTTGGGTTGCTGTCGACTTGCCAGAGGATGAGGGAGGTGTCACCTGATAATTTGAATCGGATGGATTAAGAGGTTATCTGAAATAACCTGCCTTGGGATAAGAATTGTCAGAAGTGGGAGAGACCTCAGATCAGCGCTTCCGAACCGGGGTATCAGGTAAACCGGCCGAAGTGACCTATTGGCCACTGTGCCGGGTTGTCCGGCGAGCTTCATGCTGCTGTGTCTTCAAAATAAATGTTGGATCCAAGTAAGCAAGAGGATGAGAAAATCTCACTTTCCGGATTGCTTGACGGGTTTTTCGTGTTGGCATCGAGTCTGAACCGGAGGAAAGGGTAATTACCTCTACATCATTAGCCTGGCTTCCTTCTACGTCCTCCTGATAAAGATCATTGTTAATGAGGTGCATGAAAAGGGAGCCAAGTGAGTCAAGTTCTACCTCCGCTTCCGAATCATCTGCATCTTCATCAAGCTCCATGCTGATCGGTCAGCCATTTTCCGCTTTGAGGTACGCTTGACAGCTTTGGTTTTGGGACGGGATGGCTTTGCCGCTTTATCTACGGATTTCCGTTTCTAGAAGGGATCATCACCCTATTCATACATAAACAGAGGAAGGTTCACAAGTTGAACAAATCAAAAGATATCAAAGATAAAAAGGAAGCATTGTGCTTACAACAGGCGGTTTATTCTGAGTGTAGAAGGGGCTCAAGCCGGTTTGGCGACAGACTGATTTCGGTTCATTCAAAATTTTCTTAACACTTTCAGTGACCTCTTCATCGGTTACCTGAATGTTGATGTGGCGTTGGGGGTCTTCAACCTCACCGGCATACTCACACATTAAACCGGGGCGGCGGCTTAGTGGCAAGACGCTCCACGATATCCAGCAACGCACAAAATCGACGGTTGTTAGACCGTTTTCTATAAAGGCCCGGAGCTTGGCGAGTTGAGGGGCATATTTGGCCCATTCCGTAGAGCTTAAACGTTGTGGGAGTGGATGAGTGTTGGAAAGCCGGTGATCACGATAGCCTGGAAGAGGGTTTTCATCTTCAGGGGAGGTATCTATGCAGTAGAACCAAGTCTGGTTCCATTCCTTAGGGTGACTGTGCAGTTTGACATGAGGGAATTCAACTTCCTTCCGCTTTTGAATAGAAACACCACCAAGTTCAGTGTTGGGACCATCTACAAATTATGTATGCCGGTTCAGATGAAAGAAGTCCCGGAACAGCTCAGCAGTCGGTTCTTCTTGTAAGTACACTTCACAGAAGGCCTGGAAGTTGCATAGATTGGATACCGAGTTGGGTCTGATATCTTGAGGATGGAGTTGGAAACTGGCAAGGAAATCTCGGTAAAATTTTGACCCTGGCGGTTTGAAACCACGGCCCATGTGGTCAACAAAGACCACAACCTCACCCTGCCTCGGGGTTAGAGGATTTTCTGTTCCTGGAACTCACCATTGAATTTCAGTTTTCTTAGGCAAGGTGCCGATGCTGACCATTCCATTCAACTGTTCCTCGGTGACCCAGGAACGCGCCCAGTTGCAAGCGGCAAACTTCTTGGCCATTGTGAAACAAAAAGCTGGAAAAGAAATGCCAGTTTACAAATCATTCATGACGACATGCAAGATGCAATGGAATAAAAGATATACCGATATGTGAAATTGCATAAACCGAGACTAATGCAATAATGAATAACAAGGCAATATCGGAACAAGGGTATACAGATACTGTTAAACCAAAGTATAACAACGGGGGTAAAAGGCTCCTCCAGTTTGCTAGAGGGCTAATGGTATATATTGCTTATACAAAGGTAAATCGCCGAAGTGATAAGAGGGTACAAATCTAAGGAAAAAACGACTAGGTAAGGTAAAACAGTTTCCACAAAGGGACATGGATATGTTGGATCTACCAAAAGAGTGGAAAGCAAAAATATTTTGACCTAAAAGGGTTGGTCCCGAAGCAGTTCATAAAAGTTCAGATCAGTTCTTATGCACATAAAGGTTTGTGGTGATAGCGGAAGATAAACCATTACGCGGAACATATCAACATTGAATTTTTTTTCATAGACTAAGGAGGAACAGGAAAGAGCAGCACCGGAACTCCGATGAACTTCAATGAACTGCGAAGAACAAGGAAACCCTAGACAGATCTACAAGGGGGGGGGGGAAGAAAAGGACTTACAGTGACTGTTGAAGCAACAGAGCAACTCCACAACTCTCTGGTAACGGTCAGGTTGATGCAGCGGCCTTTGTCGAAGCAGAGGAGAAGCTCGGTGATGGCGGCAGCGCTCAGGGGCAGAGGTGTCACGAGGAGGAAGAAGCGAAGGAGACGAAGGGGAAACATGATAAGGACCCGTGGCCCTATTTATAAGGCGAAGCGATAAAGCAACAAGTGCGGGAATCGAGGAGCTCAAAAATTGATAGTTAATAAATGGTGTCGCCTCGATGACTTGATATGCATTAATGAAGGTAATCTTCAGCTTCAACGGTAGATGACGTAAGGGCGGCTTATCATGATCCTGGAGTATGACGACACGGCGGTTTACAAGATCAAGGTGAAGATGCAAAGGAGGAGTTTTTTCTAAGTATTGAAGATTGATATGAACAAGTTCAAACCAATCTGGGGCCTAATGTTGGGGATATTACTACTGGACGTAAACCGGCTAGGGGAAACCGGATTAACTTTATGAAGATTAGAAGCCCATGAAGACGTAAGAATGATGGCGCTTTATGAAGGCCCAAGGCCCAGAGGCGAGTTAAGGCCTGTAGATGTAAACCGACATTATTATGTAACTTGCATTGTAAGATAGGAAGGATAGAGACCGAACCAGACACGTTTATGATCCGGCTTCGGGACTCTGTAAACCGGCGAGCGTCAACCTACGTATATAAAGGTACGACCCGGCAGCGGTTTAGGGACGACAGACAACAACTCGAGGGCCAGTCAAAGCGGATTCACTCCCTCGTCATCGAAACCCTAGCAATACCAATCACAACTAGACGTAGGCTTTTACCTTCATCGAAGGGGCCGAACTAGTATAAACTCCCCGTGTCCCCTTTCCCGGTTTAACCCCTTTAAGCTAACCCGTTGCAATGGCTCCACGACTAAGTCCTTTCACAAGGACATCTGCCGTGACAAACCCACGACAGTTGGCAAAATCGCATAAGCATGGACACATGTATATGTGGCCATTGAGGCCTATTTGAGAAAGCAAGGGTTTGTTGAGCAATATCCACCTTAATGAGAAGGACCACCTTGGAAAACTGCAACACCTTATGATGGAAACATGATGGTTCCTCTCCTTTCAAACTTTTCACGTGGCATATACAAATGGCCTTGCTAATAAAAGATATTCATTCTGCATGATCTATGATTATGACACCTACAACCATGAACACATGGAACCCTTTCTTGATGCACAATCATGCTTAGGCACTCATTTCATATAGGAGCCTTTTGTGAAACCTTCTTTGCGAATGAGAAAGTCCTGGCAAAGATGAGTTGTCATCTCTACTCAATGATTGGTCACAAGGAAGGTCAATAATTTTATGGCAAGCAAACTCACACTGGTGCAGCGATGTCCTATACAAATGGTTTTACCCTCTTTTCGTGATAGAGTTTTAAACCCACGCCTTGCCTATGTGTGTGGTAGGGGGGTCCATCCAACACGACCCAGAAACCGTTGGCGATAGGGGGTGAGAATGCATATGTTTGGCCGAACTAAGCATATGCAATGCTCGCGTCTATCCCAAATGTGAGGTGTAAGTTGTCACCCAACCGTTTGCGATATATCAAATTTTCCAAAATCTCCATCCTTGCTACTCTGGTGGGACGGCATTACCATCGCACGCGCTATTCTATGGTGAAATGTTTATGATGCGAGCCACATCATGAACAATTAATGATTGTAAATCATGTATGATAAGTGGTCTACCACAAAAATTTAGTTCTATAATACCGTATGTGATTGGACGTAATATTGCATATAGTTGTCCCTATTAAACTATATGCGAAGCTTCAATCTATCCCACACGTTGCTTTATCGATAAACGTTTGCAATATATAAAATGCCCCAAATGATTCATCCATTGTACCCATGTCAAATGAAGGCCTATCACACGCGTTCTTCTATGACCAACATTAATGATGCGTTAATCTTACATGTTTTTTCTTGGTTGGTCATGTGTGCAGTAGAGATTCATCGCACATGTCGTGATCTGAGAAACGCGTCTGATCTTGACGTTTATCACATACGTTTTGCTTTCACAAAATGTGTGCAGTGTAATGGCCTGAAGAGAATAATTTATTCCTAATTTAATCCCTGCATTTAAAATTCACAAATTTTGAATTTGAAACAGATTTTGGATTTGAAAGTAGGCAATCACTTATTTCAGATTGAATAATTTTTATTACAAATGTAGGTTCAAAAATGAATGCATAATTCGATTCACAGGTACAGATACTGAAGAACTACACAAGGAACAAGTAAAGAATGATGAACCACTGTTGTATTAAAGACGGTAAAGAGAGAGGCGAAAGACATTCTAGTTGTTGGATAAGGTGAAGCGGAATGCCCATATTGTGCCCTCCTCCATGCCTAATTTGCGCACGACTCTAGACCAACCCCTTGTGGTCGTCCGCCCATCCTTCACTATCTTCATTAGGACTTCACGATGCTCAATATAGTCTCGATGAAATACTTAAACCTTCATTGCATGTCCACCAATCATGTACTTTTCTAGGTAATCTTGAGTAAATAGCTTTAGGAAACACTACAAGCAAAAAAGAATCAGACATTGTTGTCTAGCAACTTAGTGTCTCCTCCCACCTCGTGCCAATTTCTCACATGCCCACGACACCATGCACAACTGAGCGCATCCCCCACGCTCATCACCCTCTGGCTACGCCCGAGCTATGCCACCTTGTCCTATAAGTAGCCCTCCCCTTACTCTCCCTTTTGCGCATGACGCGACCCCTCATGACGCGAGGCTGCTCGCCGATGAACCTCCAACGGTCGCTGTCGTGGAAACGTCACGGCAGATGTCCTAGTGTGAGGACTTAGTCATGGAGCTATCACGTTGCGGTTAGCTTAAAGGGGTTAAACTGGACAAAGGACATGGGAGTTATATAGGTTCGGCCCCTTGCGGTGAAGGTAAAGGCCTAATCCAGTTGAAGGTGATATTGCTAGGGTTTCGATGACCAGGGAGCGAATCCGCTAAGCCTGGTTCTCGATCCGATCTTTCTTGTCCCTAAACCGTCGTCGGGTCGTCCCTTTATATACATAGGGACGCCCGGCGTTTTATAGAGTCCCGACCGGCTCATAATCATGTCCGGCTCGGTTTCTACCCTTTCTTATCTTACAATACAAGTTATACATCTTATGGCGGTTTATTCCTACGGATCATAATCTGCCTTTGGGCCTTGGGCCCTCTTGTTAGCTCTCCTTCATAAAGCATCGTACTCCTTGTCCTCGTGGGCTATGATAGGAACAGCTCACTATGAGTATAATCCAGCCCCTCCTGGGTGGTTTATATTGAATAGTTATTCCCCAACAATAGGCCCCAGATTGATTTGAACCTGTTGATGTCAATGTTCAGCACTTAGAAAAATTCCTTCTTCAATATCTTCACAAAATTCTTGTAAACCGTCGTGAAGTCATCTTCCAATACCATGATAACCCGCCGTGACGTCATCCGCTATTAATTTTACACAGAACCCAAATCTTTTAATGTATCTCCTTTAATGGATCTCCTAAAATCGAGGCGTCTGCATGTCTGCATATCCATTTTTCAACCTCCTCAATTCTCGTGCCTGCCACTTATCCATTCGCCTTCTAAATAGGGCCGATGGTCATTTTAACTTTTCCCCTCGTGCCTCTTTGTTTCGTCATCTTCCTCGCGTCGCCCTAGTGCTTCGAACTCTGCCGCCGCCGTCGGACTTCGCCTCTACTTTGACCTTGGCCGCAGCATCACCCTGAACGCACCAGAGAACCACGGTGCCTCTCTGTTGTTTCCTCAGCACCGGTAAGCCTCCCTTTCCTCCACCGTTGATCCAGTTCTAGGGTTTGAACGTTCCTCGATGTTCATCGATGCTCATATCAGCGCTGTAGTTCCTTCGATTGAAACCTCCATATTCAGCCTGTACAGCAAAGGCCATAGTCCTTTTTCCATCAACGCATCTCGTTTAAGAAAAAAAACTCCAATCTGAACCTTAATCCACTGCTTCGGTTTCCCTGTTTAGGTCTTTAATATATTTTCATTTTTCGACATGTGATAGATCCAAAATTATAATGCCAACTTGTGAAACCTGTTTTCCCCTTACTTAGCTATTTCAGATCTGTACCTTCTATACCAATGTTGGCGGTTTAACTTTAGAAAATGATAACCCGCCAGGTACCATTAGTCCCCTCGTAAGCCGCCAACCGCTTTATCATTTATAATTGCATTAACCTCTGGTTTAACAATTTTTCATGCCTGAATACCTTTCATCTCTTAACCTACAACGCTTTATGCTTATCAACCATGAATCTTAAACTGGCACAAACCTTCCTTCAGGTTGTCCAGAAAAAATGGCTAAGACTTTTTATGCTTGTAACTAGGTTCCATCTCGGATTACAGAAGAAGATCTAAAAGGGTGTGTTATAACTGGCGCTTTACCAAAACAGAGTCAAATCCACTGGCGAGCTGCCAGTCCAGAAAATCCTCCTGGGCCCAAGGATGGCGAGATAGTTCTGTCTGTTGATCATCTGAGCCGTTGTTTTAAACCTCCCGGATCAAAGTTTTTTCATGATGTGCTTGCTAGCTTCCTGATCCACCCTCAAGATATTGGACCTAACTCTGTGTCCAATATTTGTAATTTTCAAGTGTTTTGCGAGGCTTATCTGCAAGAAGAACCGACCGTTGAACTGTTCAGGGACTTTTTCTATTTAAACCGCTGTACCGAACTTGTAGATGGGCCCAATACTGAACTTGGCGGCGTTTCAATTCAGAAAAGGAAAGATGCCATCTTCCCTAGAGCCAAGCATCATAGTCACCCTAAGGATTGGAAGCAGACTTTGTTCTATTGTAAAGATACTTCCCCTGATGATGAGAATCCTCTGTCGGGTTATCCTCCTCACCAACTTACCAATACACATCCATTTCCCCAAAGGTTGACTGCAAAAGAACGGGCCAAATATGCACCACAACTTGCAAAGCTCAGAGCCTTTGTGGCTAATGGTTTAACATGAATTGTCTTTGTTCGTTGCTGGATATCTTGGGGTATTTTGCCTTTAAGCCGTCACCCCAGTTTAATGTGCGAGTACACAGGGGATTTGAAAGACCCTCAACGACACACTGACATTCAGTTAACTGATGCTGGAATCACTGAAGCTGCCAAAAAAGATACTAGATGAATCGGTGGCTGTCTACAGCAAAACAGGGCTAAGTCCCTTCTGCGTTTCAAATAAACCACCAGCTATAAGAATTGCCTAACCGCTGTTTGAACCTGATATTCTTAACTCTTCCTTATAACCTTTGCCAATCTTTTGGAAGAAGAAAACTCAGGATAAACCGGCCAAGACCCCTCGACCCAAGACAAAGGTCGTCAAAAATCCTGCCAAGAAGAAAGTAGCCGAGTCCATCGAGCTAAACCTCGACGAAGATCTTGACAACCCGGAATCAGAGGTATAACTTGATTCTCTTGGTTCATTTTTCATACACCTCATTGACAATGACCATTATCAGGATGACGCTGAAGCTAGCCGAGCTGATGATGTAGAGGTAATTATTCTTTCCTCTGGTTCAGCTCCTCAACCAACACAGAAAACCCATCAAGCAAACCGGAAAGTAAATTTTTCACACCCTCTAGCTTATCTGGGATCCAAACTTTCTTTTGAAGAAACAACAACATGAAGCTCGCTGCACAACCCGGCATAGCGGCCAGGTGGTTACTTCATCCGATTTATCGAACACGCCGGTTCGTAAACACCGACTAGAGGTTCCATCCATTCCGGACACATCTTATCCCAAGGCTGGTTATTTTCGGCAACCTCTGAATCCATCTAACTCAAACTACCAGGGAACTTCTGATTCATCCTCTGGCGAATCAACAGGGACACAGCTTCCACCCCTTAAGACTGTTCCTGGGTAAGCATACTACGCTTAACTCATTATCCCTTGCACCTGTTTAATATACTAACCTTTATTTTCATTCATTTCAGAGCCAAATTTAGGCCCAGAAAAAGGCCAAATTGAATACACTGGCTGATGATAACCCGACCACTGAACCAGAACAGATCCCAGAACAGTTTGAGCCAAATGCTAACGCTATTCTTGATGATCCGCCGCCGGAACATCATGAAACCCTTGCTGAACAGATGGAAGATGATCCCACAGGCCATGCTACTGATCTGCCAAGCCCGGCTAAAACTGCAGATAAACCGCCAAGCCCAGTCAAAGCGGTTGATGACCAATCAGATGATGTCATTGTTACTAGTTTAGGTTACACAACTCATGGTAATCCTGTTGCTTTATCAAAACATAGTGCCAAGGAAGATTTTGCTGCTATGGATAAGGGCAAGTGGAAAACTGATTTGGAAAGCTATGCCCACCTCAGCACCCAAGATATCCACTCTGGGTTTTTAAACCGCCTGTACACAAGCCGCGACTATGAATCTGGTTTAGTGAACCTGATGAAAGAGCGATATGAGGTAAATAATGTTAACTCTACATAATTGTTTCTCTCTTGTATCCGATTTCTAATATCAACTCTAGTAGCCCCCAAGGGCCGGTTTATGATATCAATGTAAACCGGGACTTTGTAATACTTCCAACTTCATCTGCGTAACCCCCAAGGGCCGGTTTATCTTTTCAAGATGAACCAGGACTTCTAGAGTATTAATCTTGCAAGTTTTGTTTGTGTAGCCCCCAAGGGCCGGTTTATCTCTTTGAGATGAATCAGGACTGTATTGTTGAGCAAATATACATTAGCCCCCAAGTGCCAAGAATAATACTTGAATTGATCTTGGGACTTTAGAAGAGAAATTTGATAAGAAGCAATAGGCATTAGCCCCCAAGTGCCAAGTGTATAACTTTTTATGTGCTTGGTACTTAAAAATGCTGCTAACTCATAACATGTATGTCTCTTACAGGCTGAGTTGAGCAAAAAGGAATCTCAAACCACTGATCTTCAAGAAAATATCAAGTCCCAACAAGCAGAAACTTCCAAAGCCAAAGAGGAGCTAACCAGTGCCTTAGTAGTCATGGAGAAATTGAAGGAAAACTTCAAGAAGGAGCGGGCAGACTGGGACATAGAGAAGACCACACCACAAAAGAGGGATGAGGATGCAGAAGCAGCCCTTAATCCGGTGGTAGAAGAGCTGACTGGTTTGACGCGGCAAATAAATGCCATGACCATTGCTGTGTTTGGTAAGTACCCTTAGTATAAGTTGTTAACATGTATTATCCTATGAAGTGCCGGTTTATTGGTGTACGTAATGATGCAGGATCTCGCATTACCCATCTCGGCTCTGATATGTAGAAGAAATTGAAGGTTGCCTATACTCTTATAGAGCAATTATATACTGGCGCGCAACAGATCATTTGTACTGCCTCTCATAACAAACCGCCCCCAACCTTGATCAAGGAAACATTAGAGAAGCTGTCAATGCTGCCTGCCTGGTTTGAGGAGTTAGAAAGATCAGCTGCAAGGGCAGGTGCTCTAACTGCGCTAATCCGGGCTAAAGCATGGATACCAGATCTTGACCCGACTGATATAGGAAGCGGCTATCCGAGCATAAAGGAGGATGGTTCAGATTTTGACAATGATGATCTTCGAACTTTGACGAAAGAAATGCACCCATTAGCGAGCAAATTGGCTGAAGAGACAGACCTCTCTCATTACCAGGCGGTTTATGACACCGACAACAAATGGGTTAATGCGCCAACTCATGATGTGGAAAATCTTATCCCGCCAATCCGTAAGCATACCTACGCCCCTGATGTTGAACCCTCCACACTTATAAGTGGTGAACCTGTATTCAAGGCCCTAACTGGAATCGACTGGACAACCATTGACCTCCATCCGCTGGGTGGAGAGAAGAAGGATGAACCAGCGCAGGATGATCCACAGCCATCAAGTTGGCCCGACGAAGAGTCATGATCCGTAGGCCGGTTTAGCCTTCTGCATACTACAACACGTGTTGAAAACAATTATCCTTTTGGGCCTCAAAGCGCCTTGTAATAGTCTAGTGATAACTCCTTATCTGCTATGCCATCGTGTATTTGTAATTTGCATGACACTGTTAATCCACCATTTTAATATGTGTTGTGTCTGCTTATGATATTTTAGCACCATGGAATCTGCCTTTGTAAAAAACAGAAAAAATGCCTAGCGGTGTACTGCTGGACAGGTTATCTTGCCAAATAACATAGTTTATAACCATGGCTAGGCGTAAAAACAACCATATGTAATATAAAACATACCATACTTGTGATATTTTATCACACTGCTGGATCAGCAAAGCAGTATAATAAGGGTGATAACCCATAAATTGAATATTGATTTTCCTCAGCTGTTGCCGGTTTATGAACAGGCCCAGAACATGTTTAAATAGCATAGATAAATTACACTCATAAAGCATTCTAAACCGAAAAAATCAAAAAAGTTTGAAGCAGTTATAATTGTGATGTTGCAATGATCAAGAGGGTTGAAGCGATGGTTCGAATACGACCAAAGCCCCCAAGTGATTTCCCTGGTGGCCTTATGCCTATCAAGAGGTGTAGCTATGGTTCAAATACTGTCGTGGAAACATCACGGCAGATGTCCTAGTGTGAGGACTTAGTCATGGAGCCATCGCGTTGCGGTTAGCTTAAAGGGGTTAAACCGGACAAAGGACACGGGAGTTATACTAGTTCGGCCCCTTGCGGTGAAGGTAAAGGCCTAATCAAGTTGAAGGTGATATTGCTAGGCTTTCGATGACCAGGGAGCGAATCTGCTAAGCTTGGTTCTCTATCTGATCTTTCTTGTCCCTAAACCGTCGTCGGGTCGTCCCTTTATATACACAGGGACGCCCGGCAGTTTACAGAGTCCCGGATGGCTCATAATCATGTTCGGCTCGGTTTCTACCCTTTTTATCTTACAATACAAGTTATACATCTATGGTGGTTTATTCCTATGGATCATAATCTGCCTTTGGGCCTTGGGCCCTCTTGTTAGCTCTCCTTCATAAAGCGTCGTACTCCTTGTCCTCGTGGGCTATGATAGGAACAACTCACTATGAGTATAATCCGGCCCCTCCTGGGCAGTTTATATTCAATAGCTATATCCCCAAAAGTCGCCCTGTCCTAGCTCGCTTCGGTGTCAATTCCGATGAGCTTAACCCATTCCACGACCAATCACCACCACCACCTAGCCCACTGCGCGCACCTAAGAGACTCACCATGTCGACCCGAGCTTCTTGGAACCCCAAGTTCCTTAGAGGCCGAAGGCCTCCACCGCGTTGTCGTCGTCTTCAGCAAGGTGAGCATGCGCTGGACCCTCTCACAGTCTCCATTGTCCTTGTCTCACAGGCACACATCTCACTGACCCCCTTTGCTTGTCTAGGAGCACTCAGATTCGAACAAACGCTCCGTCCCCGAAGCTCAACCGCCACACACCTCTCCGGCAGGCCGCGACTACCGTTCTCGTCGTCCCCGATGACCACGTGTGCACTAGAGGATCCACCGCATCAAGACAAGCCCCTTCCTGCTCTCCTTAATCATTGAGGAGCACCGAAGCTCCATTTTCGGCGAGATCCAAGCCGCCCGCCACCACATACGCATTTTTTGGCGAATCACCTATGACCAACTCCGGCGAGGATCCTAATCCTAGACCAATAAACATCAAGCGTCAGATCTCACTTGATCCAACAGCCCACAGTGCACATAGTCCCTAACCGGTACTAGCCAATCATGAGCCGCCACATCATCAACCTTATCCAGAAGATTATCCACTCATTTTTTGTTTATTTCACTTAAATGGCACTTTTACAAAAGTCCGATACTTAATCCATCATAACTTTCATTCCGTTAATCCGAATTTAGTGAATCTTTTTGCAAAATGATCCTTATCAAAAACACTTTCACGTAGACCAAGAATATTTAAATTTTGAGGTAAATACACACGGAGTCTTAGAACTTGCACGTGACGATCAGTTTGGTGTACAAACATGCAAAATATGTGTTTCTAGTCATCAAACTTGCACGGGCATGAAAATATGGTCACATTTCCCGTACATGGGTGTATTCGCTCGTTGAAGCGCAGTGGACATAATGTTTTTATTGCAGAAACACCATGGTTTTTTTAAATTCATACAAAAGCCCACGATTGTAAACATAGTTGTCGGCTGGGTCCCACCCGTTAGTGTAAGCTGCAAACAAATTGGGCTGCAAAACGCTACGGTGGGAGCTCGAATCGTTGCCATGTTTCATTACGGCGGGCATCCTAACAACCCCACCTGATCTTGCTTCATGTTTAATATGGACAACTAAGTTATATATCCTTTAGGATAAAAGTTCACATTCTCAAGTATATTTTCTTTTCTCTAGATTTTCAAATTTAAAATTATTCGGTTTAAAAAAATCTACGCGAACTTTTCCGAAACAAAAGTATGTACCTTCATTTTGCAACATATTTTCCTTTATCTTGATTTTTCAATTTAAAATTATTCAAATTCAAACAAAAATTTAGTTGATATGTCCAGAAAATTTATATACATTCATTCTAACCTATATTTTCTTTTATCTAGATTTTCAAACTTAAAACTGTTCGAATTAAAACAAAGTTTCCATTCATTTCTCCGAAAGAAATTAACGTACATACATTATGAACTATATTTTCTTTTAACTTCATTGCTCGAATTCAACAACAATTAGTTGATTTGTCCAAAAAAATTACGTACATCCATTATGAACTATAATTTTTTTTATCTAGATTATAAATTTTAGAATTACTCAAATTCACACAAAATCATTTATTTCTCAGAAAAATAGGTACACTGATTGTGGACTATATATCCATTATGTAGATTTTTTAATTTAAAATTACCCGAATTCAACAGAAAATTAACTGATTTGCCCAAAAAATTCACGTACCTTCATTCTAACTATATTTTCATTTAAATAGATTTTCAACTTTGAAATTATTTGAATTCAAAAAAGTGTCTATTGATTATTTCCAAATAAATTTAAGTACATTTTTCATTTACATAGGCTAATTCCAATAGGTCGTTGGTTTGAATCCCACCTAGCATAGCATTTTTTATTTTATTCGAGAATTTTTTTGTGTATAAATAAATAAAATGTAAGGGTGCTTTCTGGTAAAAAATAATGTGTGCAGATTACCCACCACCTCAGCCACTAACAGTGGGTGCACGTCATGTTGGCATGCCATGCATGCATGGGATACTGCTTGATACCATAGAAAGCACTCTATATGAACATGAGGGCAAGTTACATGACCAGAAACCTATATTTTGTAAGTTTATGCTCCAAACTGACCATTGTGTGCAAGTTCTATGATTCTCGGTGTCTTTACCTCTTAAATTTTGATAGAATGAATTTAATATTCAAATTTAAATAGAATGAATTTGATTTTAAATTGGGCATAATTTGCAATTTAGAGATCCAAATAAATTGACTCTTTTTGCAGAATGAACGTGGTGAGCTGTAGTTTAAACTTAGCTATTGTAGTCCAATTTTAAACAAGTTAAAATTTGAATATAGTTTAAATAGTAGATATAATTCAAACAGTATTTAATCCCAAATCTAGTTTAATCTTGAGATAAATAATGTTTATTAGAATAATTATTTGGCAACCTACTTCAGAAACTTAAATGATCTTTAGTAATTATTTTTGGATTATTATCTCACTTTAGGAAAATTCAAATATTGTTTTAAGTTAATTTAAACTTAGTCTAGGTATAACTTAAAAACAATGGGTTCAATTGGACTAGTACCTTTTGCATTACAATTACTAAACCAAATTAAACCTAGTAATTATCTTGGAGTTAATGGTTGAATATAGGGAATTGAACTTAATTTGAATTTAGTCGAGACTTGAAAACTATTTGCACTTATTAAATATATTTGGATTTTAAACTTGATTTTAGTTCAAACTTGAATAAGGGTTAAATAGTAACATCAGTAAATAATTTTGGATTTACATTTTAGTTAGTTTAAACTTGAAATTAAATAAATAACCTTAGTAAATATATTGGATTTGTATTTGACTTTATAGGAAACAATAAATGTAATTAAGATGGATTTGAAATTGGCTTAGTAAATTATGAAAGCATTGATGATTCAGTTTCACTTGGTAAACACAAACTTAAGGGAACCAAATCAAATTTTGAAGTCAGTTCAATTGAATTCGAATAAGATGAACCCTAATTCATATTCAAATTGAATTGCAAGTGAAACTAATTTAATGAACCTAGATGAAACTTATTGAACTCGGGATGAAACCTAGACACCTTGTGCGTATTCAGACTCCTGAAAGGTCAAAAAGTTTTAATTGTCATCCAAACTTGAACATGAATTTGGTTTGTCCATTATTCATAGACCATGACTCATGTTGTTAAGATTCTTCTTGATTGGATGTGACAACCACAACCTTGCATCAGATACTCCTTATGTGATGAACCCTTTTATTGAAACATGCATGTCAACCCTTATGTCACTGATATCTACTACGCAACTTTATTACTCGTAGACTCTGTTGGTTCTCCAAGTGTAGAATTTTGTAGGACAACAACAAGTTTCCCTCAAGTAGATGACCTAAGGTTTATCAATCTGTGGGATGTGTAAGATGAATATGGTCTCTCTCAAACAAACCTCTAATGAAATACAAGAAATCTCTTGTGTCCCCAACACACCCAATACAATGGTAAATTGTATAGGTGCACTAGTTCAGCGAAGAGATGGTGATACAAGTGTAGTATGGATAGTAAATATAGGCTTTTGTAGTCTGAAATGATAAACACAGCAAGGTAACAAGTACCGAAAGTGAGCACAAATGGTATTGCAATACTTGGAATCAAGGCCTAGGGTCCATACTTTCACTAGTGCAATCCCTCAACAGTGATAACATAATTGAATCATATAACAATCCCTCAACGTGTGACAAAGGATCGCTCCAAAGTTTCTGTCAGAGAACGTAGGACAAAAACGTGTCTCAACTCCTATGCCTAGATTACTCCAATGTCACCTCGGGAATCTGCAAGTTGATGACCCAAACATATATCAAGTGACTCAATAGAATACCCCATTGTCAACGCGGGTATCCACATGCAAGACATATATCAAGTGATCTCGAAATCCAATATTCAATCCAACGTAATGAAACCTCAAAGAGCAAGACTCAATTCATAAAAACAAGATGGAGAGGGGAAAACACCATATGATCCGACTATATTAACAAAGCCCATGGTTACATTAGGATCATGCCGAATCAAGAACACGCGAGAGAGAGAGAGAGAGGGAGATCAAACACATAGCCCCAAGGGTGGAATACTCCCTCATCATCATGGAGACCATCGATGATGAATATGGCCTCTAGAGATGATTTCCCCCTCCGGCAGGGTGCCGGAATAGGGCTCCAGATGGGATATCTTCGGAACAGAGGCTTGCGGTGGCGGCGTGAAAGTTTTAGGTTTCTTTCTAGGGTTTGGTATCATTGGAATTTTTGGCGTTTATTTCATGTCGAGGGGATTTACATGGGACCCACAAGCTCAAACGCCCCTCGCTACCCCTAGGGCGTGCAGGGTGAGCTCGTCGCTCCCTTGTGGGTCTTTTGATCCTTCTTCGAAGATTTGGGGTCTCTTATGTTCCAAAAAATCACCATAAAGTTTATATCCATCCGAGAACTTCTATTTCTGCACAAAAATAACACCATGGTAGTTCTACTAAAAACAACGTCAGCCCAAGTTAGTTTCATTCAAATCATATAAAAGTGCAACGAAGCCATATAAAATTGTTGTAAATATGACATTAATACTTCATAAATTATAGATAAGGTGGACACGTATCAGCATCCCCAAGCTTAATTCCTGCTCATCCGCAAGTAGGTAAATGATAAAAGAGATAATTTATGAAGTGTGAATGCCTACATAGTGCATAAGTTTGATCAATGATAATTCCAAACACCTTTTCTAGCATCATTATATATCATAAACAGTAGCTCATCTCATAAAACTCATCATGGTAATTGAGCAATCAATTCACATGTTCAAACAACACATTCTCTTGAAACTTAACAACCTATGTTTTTAGTGAAAAAACAACTTCAATTCACCTTATTTTCTGCAAAGTCTAAGTAAGAGCTCCACATACTCAATGATCATATAGTCTTCAATGATTGCTAATACCCAAAGCATATTTTTAGAACAAATAGTATCCATCGAACACATAGAAATATAGGGGCTTAATGTTTCGCCTCCCAAGTCATTTATTGTAGAGATAATTGTCAATAATAATAATTCATGATCAAATATATTTGAATGGATATATGTGTCTAGATCTTTCCCCACCACATGATGCCTGCCAAGATAATAATGAGGTGGAAACAAGAAGCCGACTCAACAAAAATAAAATTGATAGAAAAAAGTAAAAGATGTGCCCTTCGCAGGGGGAATCATGGATTTTTCTTATGTGCCAGAGTTCATTGCTTAAAACATAGATGCATACATTTTGAGTGGTGTGCTTTTCATGCCAATGTCACGACTAAGGATTTAAATATCTTCCATGGTAAACAAATTATTGGCGGTTCCCATGCGGAAATGAAAAGTTTACTCCCCCTCAACCATACAAACACAAGCCATGGCTAGCCGAATTCACGGGTGCCCTCCAAACAATCAACTTTTCAGGGGAGTTTATTTTACTACACCTTTCTTTATTTTTTTTATTTAACGGGGCCGGGCATCCCAATTATCGGCCTCTCTCGTGAAAGGACAAGTGAATAAACACCCATCAGCTGAATAACCCACTTAACAAGGAAGATACTGACCGCCCCATCCTCCATGAGTTGTGCGGGCACACAAAACATATGTTCATTTGAAGGTTTTAGAGATGGCACAAGAAAATTTACTTGGAACGGTAGGGTAATACATAGGTAGATATGGTAGACACTCATGGAAAAAACTTGGATCAAGTATTTTGGATGCACAAGCAGTATTCTCGCTTAGTACAGAAATTTTGGCTAGCAAAGATTATAAACAAGCACCACATGTTAGAGGATCCGTAACAATATAACTTCGATGCAAATATACACAACCATAACTCATTACGTTGTCTTCCTTGTACAACTTCAACTAATTTGATCAATTTTGAAAATGATCAATGGGTATTCGCAATCATAAAAGATGTCCAAGTTAATAAATTGTATGTGAAATTTCTCTTTCATATACTAACCATTCATGATTTTCTTGTATGACCAATATTTTGATTTTCAAACTTCAATAAATTTTACTTCCTAAACCCAATGTGAAACTACTACTAGGCATCATACAAGCATATGAAGCATATATAATTTCAAATTTATGATATTCAATTCATTCAACAATTTACTCTTAGGATATAAATGAAGCACAAGAGTAAACGATTAACTACTCCAGATATAAGTGAGGATCAAATGAGTAGTTAAATAATTAAGTAGCCATGTGAGGAATCCCTCTCATTTAAATTTTTTAAGATCTAAGTATTTTATTCAAATAGCAAACAAATATAAAAAGACACTCCAAGAATAGCACATATCATGTGAACAAGTAAAAACTTAGGCTCAACAGAAACTAACCAATAGTTGTTGGTGAAGAAAGGTGGGATGCCTAGGGCATCCCCAAGATTAGTTGCTTGAGACTTCTGGGAATATTATCTTGGAGCCTTGGTCATCCCCAAGCTTGAGCTCTTGTGTCTCCTTAATTCATCTCATATCACGGTTTCTCCTAAATCTTAAAAACTCCATCCACACAAAACTCAACAAGAACTCGTGAGATAAGTTAGTATAAATCAATCCAAAACCTTATCATTCTCTATTATAAAAAATACTAAAATTATAATTAAACATTGCATTCCAAATGACTGTGCATATTTAATAGTCCTATCCTCAAATTTAATCACTAAACAAGCAAACATAACAACAATCTATCTAAACAGATGTCGGGGGGCTAATCCACGAGCACCTATGGGACCGGCGGACCGAGTCCCTTTCGGTTCGGCGGGGGCGAGGGTCGCACGAAGAGCGGATCGAGGCGAAGCACACGAGCAGTTTACCCAGGTTCGGGCCGCACGGATGCGTAAAACCCTACTCCTGCTTTGGGGTTTGTATTGAGTTCTTGCTCGGGAGCGCGGAGTGCTATAGTACTCCCCAGTAGCTAACGAGACCGAGCGTGAGTGTTCTCTTCCCTTCCTTTTCTACGTTGTGCATGGGCCTCCTTTTATATGCTCAAGGGGTCACCGACAGGTGGCAACGTAGACAAGGGTAAAAATGGAAAGGTGTTGTGGTTGGTATAGCTACCTGCTACAGTGTATCATACCTAACTCTGACGGCAGGGGACAAGGGCATTAAATGCCCGTCTGTGTCGCCTAAATAGTGCAAAAGGGACCGTCAGGGACGCCACCGCTCGCTACGATAGCAATCTTGTCAGCGCCGCTTGCCACCGCGCACCGCTGGCTGCATAGCCTCCCGCCACGTACGCCTAGAAGGGTCCCAGAGCGACACGTTGGTGGATGTGCTGGAGCGCGGGCACAGAGTGGTGGCTTGCCGCGGCAAGCGCCTTGCCGCGGTCGTTGTCTTGTCGCGTCCGGGAGCTTGTCGCTCATCGGGCCTTGCTGGGACGCGTGGCGCGTCGCAGCAAGTTCCTTGAGATGCCTTGGTTGGCCTTCCCGGCAAGCTCCTCTTGCCGGGGTCTTGTCTCCTTGGCTTGGATATTTTGTCCTTGAATGGCTCCAAAGGAACCACGGAGGACCTTGGCGGTCACCCGGCAAGCCTTGCCACGGGATGCTGCGACTGCCCGTGCACAAGTTCGGGATACTAGGGTACCCCTACTCTAGTACACCGACAGGAGCCCCCGGGCCTGGGCCATACACGGTGCCGAGCGCTGTTGGGCCAGGCCCAAAACAGGGCACGGGCACGCGCGGCCTGGGTTACGCCGTATCTCTCCCCGTATCCACCGCGCCCTCCCCGAACGGCACGCATTGAATGCGGCGTCGTGGGAGAGATCGTGGGTGGTTTCTTTATTCGGAAAGGCGGAACGTCCGCCCCTCCCTCTTTATAAGCATGGGAAACAGGGGTAGTTCACCCATTCGCCGGTTGCTACTCCAATCTCGGAAACCTCCGCCACTCCCTCGTCTTCCCAAAGCCGAAAGAGAGCAGCGCCCCGCCCCCATCGCCACCAGCACCACCAACACCGTCGACCTCCTCCACCACTTCCGCCATGGCTCCGAGAGCCGACAAAGGGAAGGTTGTGAAGTCGACCGAGGCGCAGCGGCTTGTGGCGCTGCGAAAGGAGCGGGCAATCTTCCCCCCCCAAGCTCGCCGCGAGGGAGCTGAGGGAGAATTACTACCTCTTCTGGTCAACGGAGACGCGAGCGCATCCGCACACGAAGGTACTTCCAGCCGCCACTTGGAAAATGGCTCCAAACGGATATCCTTTCTTCGCCTTGTTCTTCTACTGCGGGCTTTGCCCGCCCTTCTCTGAGTTTTTCTGCGATATTATGAACACCTACGGGTTCCACCTCCTTGACTTCACCCCCAATGCTGTTCTGACCATGGCAGTTTTCGCACATCTCTGCAAAAACTTTGCCGGAGTCTATCTCAATGTAGCCCTTTTTCGCCACTTCTTTATGCCCCGAGTAGAGAGAGGAGAGCCTTTATCCGGCGGAATCGCCTGGATCTCGAGGGCCGGCAAGAAAGACACTTATCTGGAGGGAGAGTTCCACGACAAATGGGAGGAATGGAGAGCAGACTGGTGCTGGATTGTCGAGGAGAACCCGCAGCCATTTACCGCCCGGCACCAAGCCCCAGTAGCACGCGGCAGCGATTGGAGTGACGTGGCTCCAGAAGACGATAGGCTGAAGATTGTCGTCACCCGGATCCTACGCCTCAGGCTTGCCGGGCTCACTATAGGCGTTGTTGGCGCAGATTTTCTTCGCCGCTGCATCGCCCCCTGCAGGAATGGAGGAGACCCGCCTAGGAATTCAAGAATGCGGCGGATATCATGAGGCTGCGTCCGGGCCTCAACTTCAACTTCACTGTTCTGGAGCTTAACACGATGCTCCAGGAGCTGTTCAAGTACGACCCTCAACATCCCGAAGTGTTCAGGTTGCCGAAGGGTGTCGTTCCGCTGTGCAACAACTCCGCGCTCAACCGCATCCGTGCAATGATGCTGCTGTGCGACTCGCATGGAATTGTCCCAACTTGGCAAGAGCCTGCAGACGACGTCGTGCAGGAGTTCTTTGACGGCTTGGTAGAAGTGCCGGTCCGCTCCGATGAAAAGAAGAGCCTCACCCGCGACACCACCGATGCGGAGATGACACGCATCGCCACTAGGCTGGAAGAGGCGGCGGCAGCCGCAGCCGGAGGCGACTTTGGATTCACCGTGGAGGAGGCAGAGGCAGCAGAGACGGCAAGCCGTGCCGAGCGAGAGGATCTCGTCGGCGAGAAAGAGCTTGCCGAGCATGGCGTCGAGTCGAGTGAGCCCGCCGAGGATACGAGCGGCTCGCTGGAGATCAACTCCTCTTCCTCCTCATCTTCAGGCAGCTCGCCGCAAGCAGAGCCTCCATCCCCACCAAGAAGGCATCTTCGCAAGGCCGGGGACGTAGCGGGGCGGCGGGCGAGTGAACAGTCGCCGCGCCGCGTGACATGCTCCACCGCGGCAAGCACTGTTGCTGCGGGAGCACCTCACGCTGCTGCGGCAACTAGAGCGGGGTCCACCCGGACCACCACTTCTGCTCCTGCCGCTTCTCACGCCGCGGCGGCAGCCGGAGCGGGGTCGTCTCAGACCCCCGCCACTGTTCCCGCCAAGCGGCCAAGGGAAACTACTCCTCCGCCTCCTTGCGCCGGACGCGAGCCGGACTTCGACTTCTCCGTGTTCAGCTCCGACGAGGAAGAAGAAGAGTAAGATTCTCTTGTTGTACTTGTTGTTCTTCAATTCTTGCTGTTTTGTCTTGTATCTCATTTGCTTTACTCTGAACTTATTCCTTTTTAGGACTCTGGCCCAGAGAGCAGTGAAGAGAGCCAAGGTCCCGGTGATTATCATCGAGGACGAACCCACCGCGACAGCAGGGGGTGCGTCCGAGACAACCTTGCCGGACCCGGCAACTGTTCTCCAGAGCAGCCCCCTGCGTAAGTATATGGTTTGCTTTCCACTATGAGGCGCGCATGGATACTCTTTCTTTGCTGACATCTGACTGTTGGTTTGTGTAGGAGCAGAGCAGCCCCACCAGGAGCGCCCGGAGGCCGCCCCGAAATGCCAAGGGAGAGTCCTCCGGCAAGGGAGAGTTCTCCGGCAAGGGACATCACCGGCGTCCCCCCGGCGGCGGAGGCTACGACTGCCGAACCCAGTACAGGTAATCTTCTCTTCAAAGCTTCCCTTGGGTTCTTCTTCTTTTTGGGTATTTGCTTGACTTTTCTCACTTTTCCGGCCATCAGACCCATCTGTTGTGGAGCCGATGGAGACCGAGGGTGCTGCCAACGACGGCGCTGCCACTGAAGAAGCAGCCGGCGCTGATGATCCCGCCGGCGACGAGGCCGCCAAAGCTGCCGCCGCAGCAGCTGGCGAGGGGTCTGGCGATCGCACTGACGGCCCTGAGGCCGCAGGAGCGTCAGGCGCTACGTCGACCGCCGACCCGTCCGCCGCTGCCGCAGCGCCAGGCTCCGAAGAGCCCCAGCCAGGCGTCTAATTGAAGGCCGGCGATGGCGTCTTCATCAACCTCCCCTGGGCATCAAGCTCTAGGGCGCCGGTCGAGGGAGAGAGCTTTGATGGAGAGGTGCTTGCCTCCGCTGGGCTGACGCTAGTTGATGCACCGAGCAGCAGCAGCGGCGAGCCTGAGGAGGAGCGGCTGCTGCGGAAGCTGTTGTCGCTCTACCGCGCGCGGCAAGCCAAGCTGGAATCCCGCGAGGCGCTTGTCGCGAAGGCGGGAGCGGACATCGAGAAGCGTGCGGAGGAGCTCCGGGGTCTCAACCAGGAAGCTCTCCGGTCCCTGGCAGAGGAGCGGGAGCAACTCGCCGAAGAGCAGAAGGCCTTCTTCTTCGAGAAGGCCGAAGTTGAAGAGCAACAGCGGGTTGCCGCTGAGAAGCTGTCTGCGCAGGAGGGCGAGCTGGTGCAGCGGAAAGTTAACCTCGACAGCCACGAGGAGAAGCTTGCCGCGCGTGAGCAAAAATTCGGTGGAGCCCTTAAGCAAGTAGAGGATGCTGCCGCAGTTGCCGAGGCCGGCAAGAAGAAGCTGGAGACGAAGGTGGCGCGGCTGGAGGCCGATCTCAAGGCGAGTGGTGAAGAACTTGCCGCGCTCAAGCGTGAGCGGGAGAAGGACGCCCACAGCAACTCAGAGCTGCAGGTTCGTCTCGCCGAGAAGGGCAAAGAGCTTAGCGCCGCCAAGGACTCCAACGCAGATCTTGAGTTGAAGCTGACCACTTTGACCAAGACGCTGGACGGCGCCAAGGAGTAGGAGGTGGCCTTGAAGGAGGAGATCAAGGGCGACAAGGCGCTGCTGGCGAGTGCTGCCGCCGCCCAAAATGCTTTTAGGGAGAAAGTGGAGCACTGGACGGAGGGTCTCGTGAATGCTGTCACAGATATCGACAGGGAGCTGGCGCAGCTGGGGGTGGAGGATCTCGGGTATCCCTCTGATGAGAACCTCCAACCCAGCGCCAAGCTCACCTTGTTCTTCAAAGGCGTGGCGACGGCCCTCCATCGGCTCCGGGAGAAGATCCCAAAGCAGCTGGCCAACGAGTCGCGCAAGATCTGCGCGGGACCTCTTCAAAAGGTGTTGGTGAAGGTGGCCTTCCGCAACCCGGGCCTCAACCTCACCAACGTCCTCAAGACCCTGCCGCCGGATGCTGATCTGGAGGCGCTCAAGACCCTTGTCGCACCCATTGTGGACAAGGTGAGCGGGATCAAGAGGATTGAGGGCGATCACGTAGACTAGGCCGCCCCTTTCTTCTTTTCTTGTCGCTGCTGGTCATGTTATGAGAACAATCTGTTAGAGCCGCGACAAGCTACCTTGTAATATAACTCTATTCCGGGTAATGATTGCAATGTTATTCCCTTTACTTGATTCCTCCCTTTGTATGTTTTTGCCCTACGCGTTTAGGGAACTTGCCGGTGCAGGCACCTTAGCCGCGAGCGCTGAGTGCAGGACGTCAGCAGCCTGCTGGCGGTGCCGCTACCGACAAGAAACCTTGTCGCAACTAGTCACAGCTCACTTAAGTTGTTGAGCAGACTCGAAACAAAGTAAGGGCGCAACTAGCTACGAGTTGGTTCCTCCGCGCACAGGTTTTCCATACAAAGTGCGGTCGTTCAAGGGAGATAACTTAAAAATTTAAAAATCTGATTGCTCAAACTTTGGCAACTTAGCTTTTCTGTTGTTTGCTTCCCGGTAAGGCGAAACTTTCTTGAACGACGCCTGGTCCATACCATTATCTTCTCCTTTCCCCCCGGCAAACTTGTGGGCGAGGGAACCTTCCTTTCCTTGAGAAAAAAGAAAGAGGAGAAAATAAAGATATGGAGCCTTACGGCTCGTTATTGCTTACCGGGGAGTAGGTGCTGCACAAAGTGTCAGATCACATATGCAAAAAATAGAAAGCATGAAATTGACAAGATGTGCGGAGTATATGAGCTTTACTTATGCACGGGGTCTGCGCCCGGCTTTGTACAAAAGATTACATGCAATAGTGGCAAGACTTGTACAAAAGGTGGTTGTCGGAACAGGTTCTAGCAACCGCGCCTTACGGGTAAAACTTACGAAGATGCTCAATGTTCCAGGAATTGCTCACCGGAATGCTATCTTCGGTCTCATGGCGGACAACGCCGGGCCTAGTGACTCGTTTCACCCGGTAAGGGCCTTCCCACTTCGGCGTCAACTTGATGGAATTCTTGGCGGACTGAACACGCCGAAGAACAAGGTCGCCTTCCTCGAGACTTCTGGCGTTAACTTTGCGGCTATGGTAGCGGCACAAAGCTTGCTGGTAGCGAGCAGCTCGTACAGCAGCCTGAAGACGGTCTTCCTCAAAGAGTAGCGCGTCATCTTGTCGCAGCTACTCTTGCTCAAGCTCATCATAAGCGAGCACTCGAGGTGACCCGTATACGAGTTCCGTGGGGAGAACTGCCTCTGCTCCATAGACTAGAGCGAAAGGTGTCTGGCCAGTGGCTCGATTTGGCGTCGTCCTGATCGACCAAAGAACCACCGGCAGCTCCTCGATCCAGTTTCTTCCGCACTTGTGCAGCCTGTCGAAAGTCCTAGTCTTGAGCCCACGCAGCACTTCAGCATTTGCCCTCTCCGCTTGACCGTTGCTTCTCGGGTGAGCAACAGAAGCGAAGCAGACCTTGGCGCCAAGATCTTGGACGTACTGCATGAAGGTGCGGCTCGTGAATTGCATACCGTTGTCGGTGATTATCCTGTTAGGGATCCCGAAGCGGCAAACAATCGACCTGAAGAACTTGACTGCTGACTGTGCTGTCACCTTCCTCACTGCTTCCACTTCCGGCCACTTTGTGAACTTGTCGATTGCAACGTACAAGTACTCAAAGCCCCCGACTGCTCGGGGAAAGGGGCCGAGGATGTCGAGCCCCCAGACCGAAAATGGCCAGGATAAAGGGATCGTCTGGAGAGCTTGAGCTGGTTGGTGTATCTGCTTGGAATGGAACTGGCACGCTTCACACTTGGTTACTTGTGCAGTTGCATCCTGGAGGGCTGTCGGCCAAAAGAAACCTTGCCGGAATGCTTTGCCGGCAAGTGCTCTTGCGCCAATGTGGTGACCACATATACCTCCATGTATCTCTGCCAACAGCTTTTGTCCGTCTTCCCGGTGAATACACTTCAATTTCACACCGTTGAGTCTTCTTCTGTACAGTGTGTTGTCGACAAACTGGTACATACTTGACTGCCGGGCTACTCTTTCCGCTTCTTCTTGCTCTTCGGGAAGTTCTCCTATCTGAAGGAAACGGACAATTTGCTGTGTCCATGCTGGAGCTTGTGGCTCGACAACAAGGACTAAAGGCAAATCTGCTGCTGCGGGAACATCCGCTTCTACGGCGAGAACCTGCGGCTCTGCCGGAGCTTGACGTTCCCCGGCAAGCTTGTCGGAGAAAAACTTGTCGGGAGTTTCTGCTTCAATGGAACAAACCCTAGGGCTTACCGGAGCAGACTGCTCCTCAGCGCTCTTGGCGTTGATCTTGGGGACCTTCTTGGCGGCGGCTTCGGGAAGCTCTGCCGGAAAATAGTCACCAGAAATCAACTTCCTCTTCTTGCTATCGTTCGTGAAGAACTTGGCACTGATCGCGATGAGCTCGTGGATCTGATGACGCGGTGGAGTCGCAGTCGAGGTGGATCCGGCGAGTCGGCGATCTTGGCCTTCGGGGCGGAGAGTGCACAGTGGTTGCACCCCCACTGGTCTTGTCTCCACCGGCTCGTGCCTGGCTGACTTGCCGCGGCTGCGACGTGCTCGGCTGCCGTTGAGTGTCGCCGTTGGCGAAGCCGATGAGACTTTGAATGGTGGCCCTCCAGTCGTCGATCTTGTCTGCCGTTGGAGGGTAGTCCAGGAGCAGTTGAGCTCGCACGAAAGCTTCTGCTGTAGTGGCGGGTGGCGGTGGTGAACGGTGCGAGGAGCGGGATATGCTCGGACTTCTAACTATGTTAGAAGGAGCAGTATCCCGTCCAGGCGACCGTGCCTCGCTCGTGCCAGCATGTTGGCGTGCAAGCTGGTCTTGAGCACTCCGAGATCCACCAGCTTGATCTTGGTCCAGCAAACGCATGGTACCGTGAGTACCATGACGCTGCCGGTCCCGCGCCTCCTGAGATGGGCGCGCCGAGGTCTTGGAATGCGCCCGGTCGTTGTGGGAGCCGGCTACGCCGCCGATGGGCAGTGCAGCCTTGTCCTTGGACCTGGCAGCACCGTGAGCTCCCTCGTCGACGCCCGTTCTTCCGCTGGCTTCTGCCCCATCAGTCATTTGCTCCGGCCGGCGGTGGTGGGTTCGGCGCGGACGGAGCAGCCGCCTCCGAAGCCTTCTTCTTCGATGGCATGTCGATGAAGATGATGAAGATCTAGCTCGTGTGAACGCCGGATCTGGTTCACACAACCTCGACACCCCTAAGATGTCGGGGGGCTAATCCACGAGCACCTATGGGACCGGCGGACCGAGTCCCTTTCGGTTCGGCGGGGGCGAGGGTCGCACGAAGAGCGGATCGAGGCGAAGCACACGAGCAGTTTACCCAGGTTCAGGCCGCATGGATGCGTAAAACCCTACTCCTGCTTTGTGGTTTGTATTGAGTCCTTGCTCGGGAGCGCGGAGTGCTACAGTACTCCCCAGCAGCTAACGAGACCGAGCGTGAGTGTTCTCTTCCCTTCCTTTTCTATGTTGCGCATGGGCCTCCTTTTATATGCTCAAGAGGTCACCGACAGGTGGCAACGTAGACAAGGGTAAAAATGGAAAGGTGTTGCGGTTGGTACAGCTACCTGCTACAGTGTATCATACCTAACTCTGACAGCAAGGGACAAGGGCATTAAATGCCCGTCTGCGTCGCCTAAATAGTGCAAAAGGGACCGTCAGGGACGCCACCGCTCGCCACGATAGCAATCTTGTCAGCGCCACTTGCCACCGCGCACCGCTGGCTGCACAGCCTCCCGCCACGTACGCCTGGAAGGGTCCCAGAGCGACACGTTGGTGGATGTGCTGGAGCGCGGGCATAGAGTGGTGGCTTGCCACGGCAAGCGCCTTGCCGCGGTCGTTGTCTTGTCGTGTCCGGGAGCTTGTCGCTCACCGGGCCTTGCCGGGACGCGTGGCGCATCGCGGTAAGTTCCTTGAGATGCGTTGGTTGGCCTTCCCGGCAAGCTCCTCTTGCCGGGGTCTTGTCTCCTTGGCTTGGATATTTTGTCCTTGAATGGCTCCAAAGGAACCACGGAGGACCTTGGCGGTCACCCGGCAAGCCTTGCCGCGGGATGCTGCGACTGCCCGTGCACAAGTTCGGGATACTAGGGTACCCCTACTCTAGTTCACCGACAACAGATAATCTATAAAGGATGAAGCAAAATTCATACTTCCTTAACTCCAAAAATTATTAAAAAAATTACCACACCATAGAAAATTTGTTATAGCTTACTGTGTCAAAATTTCAAGATTTTATTACATTCTCACTTTTCTGAAGAATTCAGATAATATTAGAAAACTTTTGGTTTTGAAACAACAACTGATGGACATACAAACTAAGCATGGTAAAGGCTATACATGACACTTTTCTTGAAGAAGAGATACAAACATTATTCTAAATAACATGACGCTCCAAGCAAAACACATATCATCTGATGAATAAAAAAAGAGCTCCAATTGTGGTTACTGATAATGTTGAAGACAAAAGAGGCGATGCCTTCCGGGGCATCCCCAAGCTTAGACGCTTGAGTAATCCTCGGATATTACCTTGGAGTGCCTTGGGAATCCCCAAACTTAGGGTCTAGCCACTCCTTATTCTCCTCATATTGATATCTCACTCAAAACTTAGCGGAACTTCGTGAGATGCATTATTATGATGAAGAGCAAATCATTCAGATTGGTACTGTCAAGACAAGATTCATAATTGTTCTCACACAATGCCTACTGCACCCTATCATTTCTACAATTTATATTGACCAATATAAGTCATAGAAGCTATAAACAAGCAAACTAAGGACCAAAAATAGAATTTGTCAAAAATAAAACAGTCTATAATGATCTGAACAAAAATCATACTTATGTACCTCCAAAAATTCTAAACAATCAGGATAACATAGGACATTTTTATATCAATCATGTGTAAAAAATTCAGAATTTTAGCTCATCCTAGTGAATCATAGTAATTCTTGCACTGGGCGCAAAAGTTTTTGCTTTTGCACAAAATCAATTCAACTATCATCCAAATAATCCAAATGCTTTACTTGGCACATTATTGAAACAAAAGCTATAAAACATGATTACTACAGTAGTTTAATCACGTGAACAGACAAAAATAGTAGGTATAAGTATTGGTTTGTCTCGCAACAAGCGCTTTTCTTTAATGCTTTTTAGCTAGGCATGATGATTTCAATAATGCTCACATAATAATAGGAATTGAAACATATAAGAGAGCATCATGAATGACATGGCAAGCACATTTAAGCCTAACCCACTTCCTATGAAATACAGATTTTGTGAGCAAACAATTTAAGGGAGGAAGAATCAACTATCATATGAAGGCAAAACAAGCATGACTTCAAAACTTTCCACACATAGAGAGGAAACTTGATAGTATTGAGATATGTAAAATCATATGTTCCCCTTTCATAATAATTTTCAATAGCATAATGAATAAATTCAATAATATAGCTATCACATAAAGCATTCTTTTTCATAATCCACATCCATAAAAAATTTACTACACTCAACATAAGAAAATATCTACTCATCAATAATAGTGGGAGCAAACTCAACAAAATTGAATATTAAAATCATGATGACAAGTTTCATGGTTATCATTATTCTTTATATCATAAGTATCACCACAATAATCATCATAGATAGCAACTTTGCTGTCATGATCAATTGAAACCTCTTCTAAAATAGTGGATTCATCATTAAATAAAGTCATGACCTCTCTGTCGTGGTTTTGTCATGGCAGATGCCCTCATGAAAGGACTTAGTCGTGAGGGCATCGTCGCTAAGTGGAAGCTTGAATAGGGTTGATCGTAATCGAGAGATAAGGGTTTACCCAGGTTCGGCCTCTCACGTGGAGGTAAAAGCCTACTCCTACTTGATTTCTATTGATGATTGTGATCTCGATTACAAGGGTGAAACTTGGCTAACCTAGTACTCAAGAGATTGTAACTTAGTCCTTCCTGCCTCAGGGGCTCCCATTTATATATAGGTTGATGCCCTAGGCTTACAACAGAGTCCGAGTCGTATTATAACCCGTGTCTAAGATGTTTCCTACTTGTCATGCTTCCTAAGTAAGGAAGCTTCCTTCGGTGACTTATACTTCTGGGCCACGAGCCGCCACCTTCAAGTACCTGGGCCCTGAGTTGGCCCACTCTATAGGCCGCCCGGCAAGCCTTGAGGTCTTCAACGCCACATCCCATCTTGAGTCTTGCTCATGAACCGCCATTGGATAACCCGACCCAACTAGAGGGGTCATACCGTGGGGTCAAATCCCCAACATTAGCCCCCAAATTGATTTGAATTCATTCATGTCAATCTTCAGTCAGATGGACATGGTGGGTTATATTCCCATCACATATGCATCATCTCCGGGTCTTAAACTTCCGGCTTATGATACTTCCGTACTTGTTATTCTTCCATGTCTTTGAATCATGACGTCACTCTCCAGATTTCTGGGAACTCTGGCATGATATCATAATGGATCTTTGTGTATATTTGTCAAGCCCGAGAATTGAGTCCTCCTTTACTCGAAAAGTTACTGTGTCTCCTCTATTTTTGCGCCTGCCTCTTCTCCTTCTCCTTTTTCCATATACATATACCCGAGGCGACTCTTTTTTAACTTTTACCACTTCAGCCCCTCGCTTTTTTTTATTCCTCGCACCCAAGCCATCTGCGACCAAAGCTCTACGCCACCACGCGACCTCAGGTGCTCTGACGATGCCAACCGCTTCCATGAACCTGCATGCGCCACCATTGACACTGCCCAAGAACACCTCAGAGCTTCCGCCACATCTAGGTACGTCTCATTCTTTCTCCTTGATCTGTAACAATCTCTTATCCGCTCGCCTAGTTCATCGGTGTTCTTCAATCCTCATAGGTCGTACCACCATTGCCTGTTGTTTAGATCTAGTTTCAAGTACCTTTCTTGTAGAAAATACTCTGTTGCTAGCTGTAGTGCCTTTTTTGCATCTAGGAGCTTCAGATCCTCATTAGACACTACGAATAGACTAGCTGCTACTTCCACTGCCCATCTTAGGTTTAGCAAATATCTTCCTTTTTGAACTGTTTTGTAGATATGTAATTGCAAACATTTCAGTAGAAACTTTTTTGTTCAACACTTAGCTAGAATTTAGAGTTCCCAACTTAAGATGAGTCGCCTTGCGTCTTGCCTGCTCGTCATTGTGTATTATAAGTCGCTTGTTGTGGAAGTCATAGTTGTTCCTCCATTAAGCCGCCTTGTAATCTGGGGGCTCATTAGTAACTGAATAAGCATGTTGATTCGCCCTTTGATTGTAGCCATTTTACTACGCCGCCAACTTATTGTATGAACCATCAAGTGACTTGTCATTCATAAATGACTCACCTTTTATATTTTGTCTGTGGTTCTTATCATTTAGGCGACTCATCATGTCAAAAACCACAACTTGCAACTAGGCGAAGTCTCAAGTATCCACCCATATGCTCAATGATCTGGTGACTAAAGGTTTATTGTCGGCTCAAGATGTGGTTGGCTGGCGAGCACCAGAAGGAGAAAATCCCCCTCAGCCTAGTCAAGGAGAGATTATTCTCTTTGCAGACCACCTCAAAAGAGGCTTTTCACCACCTAGCTCAAAATTCCTTAGAGATTTCCTCAGTTTTTTCGACCTCCGTCTTTAAGACATTGGACCAAACTCGATGACCAACATGTATCAGCTTCAAGTGTTTTGCGAGGTCTATCTTCAGACAGAGCCAACTGTTGCTCCCTTTTGAGAGTTTTTCTACATCAACCATCGAACTAAGTGTGCAGACGGCCCCATCATTAAAATTGGCGGGTGTCACTCCAGAGACGAAAAGATTGTCCTTTTCCAGAGGTCAAATTGGCGAGTCATCCAAAGGATGGAATGCAATGTGCTTCTACTGTAAGAACACTGCCCCTACCGATGAGAACCCCATGCCGGGTTATATATTGGATCGTCTAAATGCAACCCTTGCCTTTTTGGGTTGGGGTACTGATGAACAATGTCAACAAATCACCCCCTCTATTCCAAGATAAGGGCCTAGAAGGCAAACGGACTCACCAAAGTTAACTTAACCCAGTGCTGGATCAGTTGGTCGGTTCAACCATTAAGTTGCTGGACTGACTTAATGTGTAATTATTCCAGCAAGTTAAATAACCTGCAACACTTCACTCAAGTCGATTTGACCAAATCTGAAGTTAACAAGGCCACCAAGAAGCTACTAGACGAGCCCCGGGAAAAATGCTCCAAACCTGGGCTTGCTCCCTTTTACTTGAAGAACCCTATGCCTCCAGTAAGTGTCTTTGCATTGTTCTTATTTATTCTGCATTTGACTTGCTCATCGTAATACTGATTTTTGTCTTGTCACAATCGCATGCAACTGATGTATTCTAGAGGAGGAAAGAGCCACGTAAGTCCAAAACCGCGACGGCTATAAAAACAAATGAGCCGGCAGCTGGAGAGGAGTCACCGGTGGCTGATGATGAGTCAGAGGTAGAACTTGATTCCCTTGGCCGTCTTTTTATTGAACTTGCTGACGCCTCTTATTCTCAGGATAACACTGAAGCGAGTCGAGCTGGCGACACTGAGGTTATTTCAATTGCATCCATCCTGGAACACTTATTTGTGAAGAAAACAAGACGGACCATGAGAAAATTGTTGTTTTCTCACCCAGATGCTTACTTAGATATACAATTTTATTTGAAGAAATCACATCATGTTGGTACATCAACATGCCAGACTCGAAGCGGCTCTGGGGAAATGGTCACCGGCTTACCTGACGTGCCAGTTACCCGTAAGTGACGTACTAAGGTGCCTCACTGTCCAACTTCATCTCTTCCACGAGTCAGCCTTATTAGGCGACCTCTTAACCCGTGTAATTCAAATTATCAGGAGTCACCACCATCATCTGGAGACTCAACTGCTTCAAAACTCCCACCTTTTGTCATCAAGTCAGATAAGTATTTATAAAAAGGTATTCTTTATCATAAGCATTGCTTCATTTATTTGAATATGCTTCATGAATCCATTGGGCCAAAGCCAAGAAGAGGAAAATTGGCGAGTCATCTTCTACTCTTGACATCCCTAAGTCAGAGGGGCCACTCTTGGTAACCCCTGAGGCCCAAGTTGAGGCGCCAAAAGGTCATTTTCATCAATAAGTTGAGGTGCCCCAACAAAATGAGCCGACAAGTACTGAAAAGATGGACACTCAAGTTGGCCTGACTGACACAATGGAAAGCCATGACCCACCAAGTCCAATAAAGGCGACTAAAAAGTCATTTTATCATCTCCAATAGTCGATCATGATGTCAACATCATTGGAGAGGCCTTCAAGGCTCCAGAAACGTCAAATGTTCTGACCAAGCTTGTGACAAAAGATGAGCCAGTCAAAACATGAGCTACCAAATTTTGAAGACCTCAGCGTGACCGAGCTCCATGAGAGTTATTTGACCCGCCTATCAACAAGCCGGGATATGGAAGCCAGCATGGTGAAGCTGATGAAGAGGAAATATGAGGTATGAGGAAATTTCACTCTTTCCAATACTATATATCACTGGTACGCGTCGGTGCTAAACAAATGGTTTTTAACCCCTTTTCGCGATGACATTTGGAACCGTCGCCAAGTGAGTGTGGGAGATAGGGGGGTCCTTCCCGCACAACCCAGAAATTGTCAGGGATAGGCCCTCCTGGGACTCTGGCTGGGGCCATGTGCGAATGGGCGAGGCATATTGAGACCCAATCATTTCCGTAGGTATGTACATCCCACACGGTAATCCGAGAAAATCATTTCCATAGGTATGTACATCCCACACGGTGAATCCCAGAAAAACATTTTCGTTCGTATGTATATCACACACAGTCAATCCAAGGAATACATTTCCGTTCTTATGTACATCCCACACAGTCAATCCAGGGAAAATGTTTCTGTTTGTACGTACACCCCACACAGTTTTATGTGTAGGCTCGTGTGTGAAAGGTGTAACTATCACACACGGTCTGCCTTGGTTAAATGTTTGCTTTTATCAACTACATCACATGCAATTTGGTGAAGAAAACTATGTGTCATTGGGCTATCCATTGCAAGCGCTTTTACTGCTAGAACCGTTTGGAAAGGTCCATGACACATTTAGCAGGTTTATTAGTTTACAATTAATAATTCTAGTATTACGCAAATTCACATTTCATATCAAACAATTGTTTGCCAATTTCATATCAGGCACATAAATATATTATAACATCACAGTACGCTAGCTACATGAAAACAACACGGTACAACATATAGCTAGTTCAACTTCGTAAGAACAATAGATTCATTTCTCCAATCAAGATCATCCAGGCTCGTCTTATCCACCTCTCGTTTCAGTTCAGTAAGAACCTGTTTTGCACGGGCCAACTGGGAAAGTGCCTCCTCCTTCGCCAACACCATCTTAGCAAAGTATGATTTAAAAAAAATCTGAGCTCATTCTCCACATTCAACTTTTTATGCCGCATCTTCAAATATTCTTCAGCGTTGACAACAGTTTATCTAAGCCTACGTATGTTCTCTTCCTCATACATGCTCCAGAGCTTCGCTAGGCACATCTTCAAAGACTGTGGCCACTCTTAATCAACCCACTCCAAGTAAGAATACTTCTATTCATCATATAATATTTAAAACTAGATCAGTAACAATTGTAGGGGAAATAGGTTTATAGCAACATAGAAAATCACCAATGCTTATTTTGAAAAATTGAAGAAACATGTTAATTATGACATGTCTTCTCAAAAAGATCAATGTGCAAATGAAATAATTGGTACTGGGATAACAACCAAATTCTGGAACATAAGAAGCTATAATTAACTACAACGACGCTACAAGTTCTTACTCATGTGCTATAAGTAACAAATTGAACATTTTATGAGGAAGGTAAATACAACTGCAACAACATAGCGATAGTGTTTGGATGACATCAAATTGGTACTAACAGGTGTGTACATGCACAAATTTAGTTACACATAACTAATAGCACTAAGGCCGTCCACTATGTATGCCAAAACTGGGGTAAAGACAATTGTTGCTACATCTCGCACCGGTGCCCTACACTGGCGACCCGATGCAGCGGAAAAAAATCAGGGACCTGGACTCTGGAGCACGTAATTGCTCTGATGCCTAGTTCCTTCGTGCCATAAAGACTTAGTATTTTACTACTTGGCTGCTCGGATGTGTGGACCGAAGTTGGCTACACAAACTGCTGAAGCGGTGCCAAATAATTTTCTAATGGCACCACTGATGAGATGGCAACAATTTTAGATACTAGGTACAAACTGTGACACTGTCTTAGGATATGTTTGGTTGAAGGTGGTATGAATGGGTTATGGCCATGACAGTGTCTGAATCATATCTAACAAATGATTTGTAACAACAAAAGAGGGTCTAACCTTCTCTGCATATGCCAGAAACTTCCTCCCACTGTCCACAGAATCAAACGCAACTAGCTTCACGCATGGAGATTGATGGTGACAATGAGTATATAGATCTTCAGCCACCTCGCTCCATTCGTTGCCACTGATGGTCCTAGGGAGCTACAAGAGGAAGAAATGACTCAAATCAACCGCCGGGTAAAAATCCTTCATTCCAAGTCATAGCTCGAGAGAGAGAAGAGAGGCATACCCAGGTGGTGAAGGAGTCGTCGGAGGAGGAGGAACCACTGGAGAGGTCTTTGAAGAAGACCATGGCGACCCCGCGGTAGGATGCGAGACGGCGAGAGCGAGGAAGCGGCTGTAGCTTAGCAAGCAAGGAAGGAGGAAACAGGGGAAATGTCACTTGTGGTCGGGGAGAATAGGGGGTGGGGAAGGAATGAAGGGGGCGGAGGTAGATATTTTGCTGGTAGGAGAAATTTTCGGAAATGTGGAGGGAAACTTTGCGCGTGGCACCACCGGACCTTTCACTTTCAATGATTGTGTGAATCACAAACGATTCTTCTGCTTTACGCGCATGGGATGAGTTTGATAATTCAAATTTTGGTGGAAATTTCCCCGGGTACGTCATTGCATAATTTAACATCGCTTGCTAATTTGGGCACACAAAAGAGCGTACATCAGATAGACCACACTTACTGAATCGAGCAATTTTAGTAATTAAATAGAGCCAGTTGACCTAAACATTGCTCTAACAAAATACCAGCATTAAAAACAAAGACTAAGTACACATAATTTTAACAAATCTACCTCCGCGCCGGCCTATGCATCGCTGGTGTGAGATGAGACGTCGATGACTTGTCCTGGCGACATGCCGCCATTGGTGGACTCCGCGTCCCCCCTGCGGAAGTCGACTGTGTCCTCGTCCTCGATGCCGCCCTCAAGGTTGTAGTACTCATAGTAGTGGCTGTGCCAGAGCTCGCGTTGGTACTCCACCGCCGATTCCTAAATGGACATACTATTATCTACCTCGACCTCGGCCACGCGCATCTCCTCCTCCCGGCGCTCCTTGATCTCCGCCGCCTCCTACATCTCCAGCTCCCGCTTAGCAACCTCATGAGGAAGCAGGTGCTCCATGGCCACCGCCGCCTTTTTAGACGTGGGTTGCATGTTGGAGTCTGAGGTGGAATGGAATATCTTGGCATGTGCATCCTCGATCTTGGCATGGATGGCCTCGACCCGGGCCAAGGCGACATCGGCGGCACGGAGGGCAGCTCGAGCGCTCTCGTCGTTTGCAGACGCCGTCGCAGCAGCAGCTGCAGCCGTCTCGACTGCTACAGCTGCCCCATTGGCTACCGCAGACGCCCTCTCGGCGGAAGCGGCCACGCTCAATGCGGATGCGGTGGCACTCTCAGTGTAGGCGGCCGCGCTCTCGACGCAGGCGGCGGCTTTGGGGGGGGGACACGGCCATCATACGGGCCTTCACGAAGCGTTTCCATAGCGTCATCTTTGCAAGAAGGGGTGCGGGAACGGGGATCAGGATTCGTGGATTCGGGGGTTGCCGGCACTGGAGCAGACGAGCTGGCAAAGCTTAAGGAGGGAGACTTAAATAGACCCAGATATTTTTGTCACAAACGGTTCCTAGAAAATAACTATGTGTGATGGTGTAGATATTTTTTATTAGCTCTGAAAGACAAAATTGGAGTGAAGTGGCAACAGATGGAGTTTTAAATGAAGGAGAAATTTTGTAGTACTAATACAACTGTCATGTCAAAATTTGGAAAATTTCAGGGGACATTTAACCTTTTAAGACATTTAAGTGATTTTCTAGCCGTTTAATGACCATAATTGAAATTTGAACTACATGTACATGCAATAGCTAACCATCACGGTTTGAAAACTCATATTTTGTGTACTTGTGTGCGATTTAATTCCATGTGCAGTAAATTGGACGGAATTTTCAAATATATTGGTCTCACGGCTATGACACAATTAAGCATGGAGTGACATCGCATTTTAATTCCAAAAAATAAAAAAATCAGAAACACATGAAACCTTGGTTGATGTAATGTCATGCCACCAAGATGACATGGTTAAAAAAATTGGCATGTTTGACAAAAGTTTGGACACACACCCCTCACAAACCGGAGCAACTCAGTAGAAGGCTCGTGGTTCCGAGAGGGAACCATGCATGTTTGATGACAAACAGGAGATAGCTTCCTCTTACGGCCTTCAATTTTTTTTCTACATCTAACATGCACTACTACAACCGTAATGCGAAATTTTTGAAAATTCTAGGGGTCATTTGACTTTGAAAGACATTCAGGTGATTTCTGGCCATTTAATGACCTTAATCCAAATTCTAAGTACATCTACATGCAACGCCTAACCAAAACGTTTGAAAAAAAATCATATTTGTGTACTTGTGTGCGAGTTAATTCCATGTGCAGTAAACTAGAAGGAATTTTCAAACATATTGTCTCACGACATGGACACATGCATACGTATGCATGGAGTGACATGACATTTTAATTCCAAAAAAATCAGGAACACATGAAACCTTGGTTGATGTAATGTCATGCCACCAAGATGATGTGGTAAAGAAATTAGCATGTTTGACAAAAGTTTGGACACACGCCCCTCACAAACCGAAGCAACTCACTAGAAGGCTCATGGTTCCGAGAGGGAACAATGCATGTTTGATGAAGAATGGGAGATAGCTTCCTCTTACGGCCTTCAATTTTTTTCTACGTCTAGCGTGCACTACTACAACTGTAATGTGAAATTTTGGAAAATTGTAGGGTCCATTTGACCTTTTAAAGACATTTAAGTGATTTTATAACCATTTAATGACCGTAATTCAAATTTGAACTACATCTACATGCAATGCCTAACCAAAACGATTTGAAATCATATTTGTGTACTTGTGTGCGAGTTAATTCCATGTGCAGTAAATTAGAATGAATTTTCAAACATATTGGTCTCGCGACATGGACACATGCATAGGTATGCATGGAGTGACATGGCATTTTAATTCCAAAAAGTAAAAAAATGATCAGAAAAACATGAAACCTTGGTTGATGTAATTTCATGCCACCAAGATGATGTGGTAAAGAAATTGGCATGTTTGACGAAAGTTTGGACACACACCCCTCATAAACCGGAGCAACTCACTAGAAGGTTCGTGGTTCCGAGAGGGAACAATGCATGTTTGATGACGAATGGGAGATAGCTTCCTCTTACGGCCTTCAATTTTTTTTCTACATTTAACATCCACTAATACAATTGTCATGTGAAAATTTGGTAAATTTTAGGGATCATTTGACCTTTTAAAGACATTTAAGTGATTTTCTAACCATTTAATGACCGTAATTCAAATTTGAACTACATCTACATGCAACGCCTAACCAAAACGGTTTGAAAAATCATATTTTTGTGTACTTGTGTGCGAGTTAATTCCATGTGCAGTAAATTAGAAGGAATTTTCAAACATGGAGTGCCATGGCATTTTAATTCCGAAAATTAAAAAATGATCAGAAAAACACGAAACCTTTCTTGATTTCATGTCATGCCACCAAGATGATGTGGTAAAAAAATTGGCATGTTTGATAAAAGTTTGGACACACAGCCCTCACAAACCGGAGCAACTCACTAGAAGGTTCGTGTTTTCGAGAGGGAATAATGCGTGTTTGATGACTAACAGGAGATAGCTTCCTCTTACGACCTTCAATTTTTTTCTATGTTTGGAGTGCACTAATACAACTGTCATGTGAAATTTTTGAAAATTGCAGGGGTCATTTGACCTTTTAAAGACATTTTAGTGATTTTCTAACCATTTAATGACTGTAATTCAAATTTGAACTACATCCACATGCAATGCCTAACCATAACGGTTTGAAAAGTCATATTTTTGTGTACTTGTGTGCGAGTTAAAAAATCATCAAACGATGTAAATATCTGGTGTTCAAAAAAGAAAATTTAAAGATCTGGCAAGACAACCGGTCCCCACATGAGTGTCACTCTATCTCGCGGCTCGAGGTTTGGTAGGTGAGTGGCGGGGATCATTAATCAGACATTGTTCTGCATCGGAAACCGTCAGCTATTGTGTTCACACACGGATTTTGGCTATTATGTTCACCTATAGATTTTGCTGCAGGAATCGTGTGTAATTCAAACTACAGCACTCGTAAATTCCAGTGACCGACATGTGTACAGCCCCCGTCGATCTAGATTCCGGTCGCCAATGAATACTACCTCGCTCACGTCGTCCCGCCTGCATTCTCATCTACATCCTCCCCTTGCTCTCCCCCTCTCTCTCTCAAATCTCTGCCATGGCGGCGCCGGTCTGCCCACGCACCGACGAGGAGTCGCCGCCCCCCGAGGAAGCTCACTCGATTAGCAGCGACAAGGACCCCTATGCGCCGCCTGACGAGGTTGCGCCGGACCCCCTAACTTTGGATTGGTTTTGGGGCCGGTACAATCTTTGTCTGTGGAAGTCGCTGCCACCGGATGAGAAACTGGGAAAGTGGTGTTCAAGGACTTGGCGGAGGAGGAAGCCAGGTACCAGGCGGCCTGTGAAGCCCGTGATGCCGCCTGGAAAAAGGAGGCGGTGGAGCTTTGGGGGCGGGCGTGTCGTCGTGCCGAGGAGGTGTACGAAGACGGGTACTTCGCAAGGAAGATCATAGGCGCTGGGTGCCTCATCGCTGCGTGGAGGTGGGCCGATAAGCTCCAGCGTGCCATCGACAAGGAGCTTCGGTGGGCGCCCAACGAAATGGCAAGATCGGCCATGCGCGTCCGCCGGCAAGAGGCGGATCGGTACGTCAAGCGCTGCGAGGCGGAGGAGGCGGAGTACTGCCTCCGCACAGGGAAGACACTGCGCACCAGGGAGCTGTTGACGAGGGGCTGCGGGAATACTGGCCCTAGGAGGGATTATTAGTTTTAGTATTGTTCATTTTCAATTTTATGCATTGTACCTAGTAGTTAAGTATCATCACGTATATGTTCTGATATTATATATATATTCTGTGATGAACTAATGAACAATTAATATATTTATATATATTATAAATTCCATTTTCTATCTATTTTTGTATACTAATTTGAATCTAGATATTATCATCCACATATATAGAATGGAAAGTGTACAACACACATTGAAATAGAACATATAAGAATGGAAAACAGAGTACACACATTGAAATAGAGCAACAAATAGAGCAATACTATGATTGTTGTGAATACATAGCTATCCACATTGAAACGACTTTTCAAAATAAAACGTGTCCATGAGACCATGACCAGCAGCTCTTGCCTACGGTAGCTCTTGGCTCTGCTCGAACTGGTGCAGGTGTTCGTCCAAGCGGTCGACACGCTTGCGGTACATCTAGAGTGTGATCTCGAGCTCCAAGTTGGCCATTTCATCGGAGATCACCAGCTCGAGGATGCGACGTCCATGTTCCTCTACTGGGCCCAGGTGGACACCTGGGCAAAGGAGGTGGTCGAGCCTACGGACCAGCGCGTTGGCATCCAGCGGGCCGCGGACAAGGCGAACAGCGGCACCCATGCGAATGGCGTGCCGGGCGTCCGGTGCAAGTACGGCGCTTCCGGCCTCTGGTGCAAGTAAGACGCTGAGGTCCTCTGCCCACTCCTAGCGAGGAATGGGGGTACTGACGAGACGTGTACCCATCTGCGACGTGATACATCTCCAATGTATCCGTAATTTTTGATTGTTCCATGCTATTATATTATCCATCTTGGATGTTTTATATGCTATTTTATATGATTTTTGGGACTAACCTATTAACCTAGATCCCAGTGCCAGTTTCTCTTTTTTCCTTCTTTTTGAGTATCGCAGAAAAGGAATATCAAACGGAGTCCAATTGACCTAAAAATTTACGGAGATCATTTTTGGACCAGAAGAAGCCCACGGAGCATCGGAGATGGACCAGAAGAGTCCCGATGCCACCACGAGGGTGGGGGGCGCGCCCTACCCCCCTGGGCGCGCCCCTACCTCGTGGCCGCCTTATGGACCCCCTAATTTGTTCCTGATGCCAACGCCTCTTATATACCCCCATACTTCCAGAAAATAACGTAGATCGGGAGTTCCGCCGCCGCAAGCCTCTGTAGCCACCAAAAACCAATAGGGACCCCATTCCAGCACCCTGCCGGAGGGGGAATCCATCACCGGTGGCCATCTTCATCATCCCGGCGCTCTCCATGATGAGGAGGGAGTAGTTCACCCTCGGGGCTGAGGGTATGTACCAGTAGCTATGTGTTCGATCTCTCCCTCTCGTTTTCTTGATTCGGCATGATCTTGATGTATCGCAAGCTTTGCTAGTATAGTTGGATCTTATGATGTTTCTCCCCCCTACTCTCTCATTATGGATTGAGTTTTCCCTTTGAAGTTAACTTATCGGATTGAGTTTTTAAGGATTTGAGAACACTTGATGTATGTCTTGCATGTGCTTATCTGTGGTGACAATGGGATATTCACGTGATCCACTTGATGTATGCTTTGGTGATCAACTTGCGAGTTTCATCACTTCATGAACTTATGTATAGGGGTTGGCACACGTTTTCGTCTTGACTCTCCGGTAGAAACTTTGGGGCACTCTTTCAAGTTCTTTGTGTTGGTTGAGTAGATGAATTTGAGATTGTGTGATGCATATCGTATAATCATACCCACGGATAGTTGAGGTGACATTGGAGTATCTAGGTGATGTTAGTGTTTTGGTTGATTTGTGTCTTAAGGTGTTATTCTAGTACGAACTCTAGGATAGATCGAACGGAAAGAATAGCTTCGTGTTATTTTACTACGTACTCTTGAATAGATCGATTAGAAAGGATAACTTTGAGGTGGTTTCATACCCTACAATAATCTCTTCGTTTGTTCTCCGCTATTAGTGACTTTGGAGCGACTCTTTGTTGCATATTGAGGGATTGTTATATGATCCAATTATGTTATTATTGTTGAGAGAACTTGCACTAGTGAAAGTATGAACCCTAGGCCTTGTTTCCTAGCATTGCAATACCGTTTATGCTTACCTTTACCACTTGCTACCTTGCTGTTTTTATATTTTCAGATTAGAAAAACCTATATCTACCATCCATATTGCACTTGTATCACCATCTCTTCGCCGAACTAGTGCACCTACACAATTTACCATTATATTGGGTGTGTTGGGAACACAAGAGACTCTTTGTTATTTGGTTGCAGGGTTGCTTGAGAGAGACCATCTTCACCCTACACCTCCCATGGATTGATAAACCTTAGGTCATCCACTTGTGGGAAATTTGCTACTGTCCTACAAACCTCTGCACTTGGAGGCCCAACAACGTCTACAATAAGAAGGTTGTGTAGTAGACATCAAGCTCTTTTCTGGCGCCGTTGCCGGGGAGGTCAGTGCTTGAAGGTATATCTTTAGATCTTGCAATCAAATCTTTTAGTTTCTTGTTTTATCACTAGTTTAGTCTATAAAAGAAAACTACAAAAAATGTAATTAAGGTTGCCTCATATGCTTCATCTTTTTAATGTCTTTCGTGAAAATAAGGATTTCGATAATTGTGCCAAAGTGTTAGAAGAAGAATGTATTGAAATGTTTGGCACTAAATATTTGAATGATGAGCATGATTGCAATTTTGTTAGTACGAATTCTTTGAATATCCATGATTCTAATGATATGCAAAGCCACAAGCTTAGGGATGCTATGTTTGATGAAGATGATATTTTTTGTCCCCCAAGTTTTGATGAGCAAATTTATTATGATGAAAGCATCCCTCCTATCTATGATGGATATTGTGATGACACGTATGCTATAAAGAATAATGTTATCCATGAAACTTGTCATCATGATTTTAAATTTCAATTGGATTATGCCTCACATGATAGTTATTTTTTGAGTTTGCTCCCACTCCAATTCATGAGAAGAAATTTGCTTATGTGGAGAGTAATAAAAATTCTATGCTTGTAGATCATGAAAAGAATGATTTATGTGATGGTTATATCGTTAAATTCATTAATGATGCTACTGAAAGTTATTATGAGAGAGGAACATATGCTTGTAGGAATTGCAATAATATCAAGTTTCCTCTCTATGTGCTTAAAATCTTGAAGTTTTGCTTGTTTTGCTTTCCTATGCTAGTTGATTCTTGTTCCCATAAATTGTTTGCTCACAAAATCCCTATGCATAGGAAGTGGGCTAGAATTAAATGTTCTTGTCATATGCTTCATGATGCTCCCGTTATGTTTCAATTCTTATCTTTTATGTGAGCATCATTGAAATCATCATGCCTAGCTAGGGGCGTTAAACATTAGCGCTTGTTGGGAGGCAACCCAATTTTATTTTTGTTCTTTACTTTGTTCCTGTTTAGAAATAAATAATTTATCTTGCCTCTAATGTAATTGTTTTTTATGTTCTAATTAGTGTTTGTGCCAAGTAAAGCCTTTAGGATCTTCTTGGGTGGTTGTTGTTTGATCTTGCTGATAAAAACAGAAAGTATGCGCTCAGGAAAATAATTTTACTTTTTACCCGTGAGCGATAAAATACCAATTTCAACTGCAGTAGATAAACATACAAATTATTTAGGTCTTCCTAATTTTTCAGAATTTTTGGAGTTACAGAAGTATTCGGAACCTCCAGATTGCTACAGACTGTTCTGTTCTTGATATATTCTGTTTTCATTGTGTTGTTTGCTTATTTTGATGAATCTATGACTAGTATCGGAGGGTATGAGCCATAGAGAGTTGGAATACAGTAGATATTACACCAATATGAATATAGAATGAGTTTACAACAATACCTAAGTGGTGATTTATTTTCTTATACTAACGGAGCTTACAAGTTTTCTGTTAAGTTTTGTGTTGTGAAGTTTTCAAGTTTTGGGTAAAGATTCGATGGACTATGGAATAAGGAGTGGCAAGAAACTAAGCTTGGGGATGCCCAAGGCACCCCAAGGTAATATTCAAGGACAACCAAGACCCTAAGCTTGGGGATGCCCCGGATGGCATCCCCTCTTTTGTCTTCGATCATCGGTAACTTTACTTGAAGCTATATTTTTATTCACCACATCATATGTGTTTTGCATGGAGCGTCTTGTCTGATTTGAGTCTTTGCCTTTTAGTTTACCACAATTATCCTTGCTGTACACACCTTTTGAGAGAGACACACATGAATCAGAATTTATTAGAATACTCTATGTGCTTCACTTATATCTTTTGAGCTAGATAATTTTGCTCTAGTGCTTCACTTATATCTTTTTAGAGCACGGTGGTGGTTTTATTTCATAGAAATTATTGATCTCTAATGCTTCACTTATATTATTTTGGGAGTCTTTTAGAAAAGCATGTTAATTTGCTTTGGTTATAAAATTAGTCCTAATATAATTGGCATTCAAGATGGGTATAATAAAAACTTTCATATAGAGTGCATTGAATAGTTTAATACTTGATAATTCTTTTGAGATATAAAGATGGTAATATTAGAGTCGTGCTAGTTGAGTAATTGTGAAATTGAGAAATACTTGTGTTAAGGTAGGCATGTCCCGTAGCATGCATGTATTGTAACCGTTGTGTACCAAATTTGAAGCATGAGGTGTTCTTTGAGTGCCTTCCTTGTGAGTGGCGGTCGGGGACAAGCGATGGTCTTTTCCTACCAATCTATCCCTCTAGGAGCATGCGCGTAGTGCTTGGTTTTGATGACTTGTAGATTTTTGCAATAAGTATGTGAGTTCTTTGTGACTAATGTTGAGTTCATGGATTATACGCACTCTCACCCTTCCACCATTGCTAGCCTATCTTGTGCCGTGCAACTTCCGCCGGTACCATAAACCCATCATTTACCTTCCTCAAAACAGCCACCATACCTACCTATTATGGCATTTCCATAGCCATTCCGAGATATATTAACATCCAACTTTCCACCGTTCCATTTATTCTGACACGCTTCATCATAGTCATATTGCTTTGCATGATCATGTAGTTGACATCGTATTTGTGGCATGGCCACCATTGATAATTTTTATACATGTCACTCTTGATTCATTGCACATCCCGGGACAGCGCCGGAGGCATTCACATAGAGTCATATTTTGCTCTAAGTATCGAGTTGTAATTCTTGAGTTGTAAGTAAATAAAAGTGTGATGATCTTCATTATTAGAGCATTGTCCCATGTCAGGAAAGGATGATGGACACTATGATTCCCTCACAAGTCAGGATGAGACTCCGAACGAAGAACAAAAAAGAGGCCATAAAAAAGAAAGGAGAAGGCCCAAACAAACAAAATGAGAGGAAAAGAGAGAAGGGGCAATGTTATTATCCTTTTTCCACACTTGTGCTTCAAAGTAGCACCATGATCTTCATGATAGAGAGTTTCTTATGTTGTCACTTTCATATACTAGTGGGAATTTTTCATTATAGAACTTGGCTTGTATATTCCAATGATGGGCTTCCTCAAATTGCCCTAGGTCTTCGTGAGCAAGCAAGTTGGATGCACACCCACTTAGTTACTTTTGTTGAGCTTTCATACACTTATAGCTCTAGTGCATCCGTATGGCAATCCCTACTCACTCACATTGATATCTATCGATGGGCATCTCCATAGCCCATTGATACGCCTAGGTGATGTGAGACTATCTTCCTCCTTTCTGTCTTCTCCACAACCAACATTCTATTCCACCTATAGTGTTATGTCCATGGCTCGCGCTCATATATTGCGTGAAAGTTGAAAAAGTTTGAAAAGGCTAAGTATGAAACAATTTCTTGGCTTGTCATCGGGGTTGCGCATGATGTGAGCACTTTTTGTGACAGAAATGAAGCATGGCCAAACTATATGATTTTTTAGGGATGAGCTTTCTTTGGCTATGTTATTTTGAGAAGACATAATTGCTTGGTTAGTATGCTTGAAGTATTATTATCTTTATGTCAATATTAAACTTTTGTCTTGAATCTTTTGGATCTGAATATTCATGCCACACTAAAGAAAATTACATTGAAATTATATTAGGTGGCATTTGACATCAAAAATTCTGTTTGGATGCTCGATACGTCTCCAATGTATCTATAGTTTTTGATTGTTCCATGCTATTATATTATCCATCTTGGATGTTTTATATGCATTTATATGCTATTTTTTATGATTTTTGGGACAAACCTATTAACCTAGAGCCCAGTGCTAGTTTCTGTTTTTTCCTTGTTTTTGAGTATCGCAGAAAAGGAATATCAAACAGAGTCCAATTGACCTGAAAATTTACGAAGTTCATTTTTGGACCAGAGGAAGCCCACGAAGCTTCAGAGATGGACCAGAAGAGTCCCGAGGCCACTGTCGGTGTCAAAACTGGCGGATCTCGGGAAGGGGGTCCCGAACTATGCGTCTAAGGTTGATGGTAACAGGATACAGGGGACATGATGTTTACCCAGGTTTGGTCCCTCTCTATGGAGGTAATACCCTACTTTCTGCTTGATTCATATTGATGAATATGAGTATTACAAGAGTTGATCTACCACGAGATCGTAATGGCTAAACCCTAGAAGTCTAGCCTGTATGAATAAGGTATTGAGTATATCTATCCGGACTAAGTCCTCCGGTTTATATAGACGCCGGGAGGATCTAGGGTTACACAAGGTCGGTTACAAAGAAGGGAATTTACATATTCTGTTGCCAAGCTTGCCTTCCACGCCAATGAGAGTCCCATCCGGACACGGGTGTAGTCTTCAGTCTTTTTATCTTCACAGCCCATCAGTCCGGCCCATAGATAATAGGCCGGACGCCTGAGGACCACTTAGTCCAGGACTCCCTCAGTAGCCCCTGAACCTGGCTTCAATGACAAGGTATCCGGCGCGTAGTGCTGTCTACGGCATTGCAAGGCGGGTTCCTCCTTCCGAACTCCCGAATAGTCTCTAGACGAGTTGATCGTGTCCGGTCCTGTAACACACACTGCACACACCACAGAGAGAATATAATAACACATGAGTCCAATCTGCTGACAACTTTAGTAATGTGACGTCACGCCTGCCTGGTCATAATTTCGAACCGTTTTTTGCCCCCACATTTTGAGACGCGGTTGTCATTGGCACGTCTTGTCAAAGTAGAGATCGTGTCCCCTTATTATGGTATTTTCATCAATACGAGTGTGGGTAACCCAACAATCCTGCAAGAAAGATTCCTTAGGAATAGGCAGGTTCTTAGGCATAGGAGGAGGCTTTCAATACTAGAGGTGTATATAAAGGAACCAAGGGTCGTCCTTTTATGCAAAACCTCTCCTAAGCCTCCCCAACCCTGAGTTCCAGCACCCAAGGTTTGACTCCATTGCTTTCAGCCTTCCCATCATGTCCGGATCCAGCTGCCAAGGGCGATGGGTGGCTTCCTCCATTACAGAGGACACAAAGCTTCTGGCGGCCAGATACCTGACCATAGAGATCCACCACCGGCTTCCAGCTCAAGGAAAAGTTATCCCGACTCCTAGATCCGGCGAGAGGGTGGTATTCGTCTCCCACTTCCTCCGGGGCTTAGGGTTTGCTCTTCACCCCTTTGTCCGAGGGCTAATGTTTTATCACGGACTAGATTTTCACGATCTTGCACCGGACTCTATCCTCCATGTCTCGGCATTTATCATTACATGCGAGGCCTTCCTTCGAATCCCACCACACTTCGTCTTGTGGCTCAAAACCTTTAGTGTAAAGCCGAAGGTAGTCGACGGGGAACAGGCGGAGTGCGCCAGTGCTACAATCAGCCAACTCGCCAACACTCCCTCACCAAAAGGTTCTTTTTCCGAGGCTTCCAATTACTGGCAGCGGGAGTGGTTTTATATCATGGAGCCCCACAGTACTAAATGGGTATCTGCCCCCACCTTCCGTCCCGGCCCACCCTTACGGCTAGTGTCATGGGTCAACAAGGGGCTAGACTGGGGATTAGTGGATGAAGTGCGGACGTTACAAAGCCACATCTGAACCCTCCTCAAGAGGGATATCGATCTCATCAGTGTGATTCAAGTGATGTTAGTTCGCCGAATCCTGCCCTGCCAGCGCAGGCCTCGCCGCATGTGGGAGTTTAACCTAGAAGGACCACAAACCCTCCAACACTTCTTCGGCGCCACACAGGAAGGGATGTGGAAGTTATTTTTTGGGAAGCGGAAACATTGGTCGGACACTGCTGAGGACGCCGGCCTTAACTGTAATCGTCCGGATACCCCTATAAGCACTTGGCTTTCAAATACTTTGTGGTATGCATACAGTAATATGGTACTGAGCAAGCTATCTTTTTCCAGGGCTGGATAAAGAAGGCGGAACTGATTATGTGTTCGGCCCCTCTGCTCGAGGTCCAGCGAATCCTGTCCTAACAAGGATGCTGGCCCCAGCACCATACCAGATGCCGAAGAAGGAGGACGAGGCGGAGGGCAAGAGGACCAAGAATGGCCTCTATTCCCAGGGAACCTTGGACTTTGCGTCCGGAGGAATAGAAATCCCATCATCCAAAGACAAAAGTGAAGGGGGCCACTATCTCCTTCCCTCCCAGGAAGAAGAAGGCCGCCCCCAAAGATTAGGAGAAGCAGGCTCCTAAGCGAGGGATGATGCCTCTGGGGCGGCCCGGGCCTGGAGGACGTCGAAGCGCAGTTTCATGACGAGGACAAGCTTCCGACCAAATCGTAAGTGAACAAGGCTGTTTTAAACCTATCCCGCTCTTTTCTTATGATGCCTAGAATATATATTCTTTTGCAGCTCAACACGCAGCCCCCTTCAACAATCCTCTTCTTCGGGGGACCTTCTCCCGGAGATGATGGAAAGTGAGACGCCCCTACCGGCTTCTCCATCCAATAGGGCAGATGACCTTGATGAGTCGTCGCTGATATTCTCCCCCGAACAACAAGTGGTGCCAGGGATGACGAAGACGCTACACGAAGGTGATACTTCGGTGGCCCAGGGTCCGGGGAACAACAATGAAGACCCCGAACAATCCGGAATGCAGCCGAATACAAATAAACGGATCCCTTCAAAGGGTGATCGTACTCCCGCGGTTGCCTCCGGAGACCCAGAGGCGCCGGATATCTTGACGAACATGCTGTGGCAGGCATCCATTTCAGAGGAACATCGTACCTTGATGGGTGCGGTGGTAAAAAAGGTCATATCCGCAAAGAGCGGATTGAATGAGGCCTTTGCAAGTCTGTTGAGAGGCATCGAGGTTTGTACTGTAAAATGTGCAATTGTGTTTTATTCAGAAAATACACCTGTATATAGACAGTAGCCCCTGAGACGCAGGTTGGCTTCCCATAGGAAGAGAATGGAGGATCAAAAGAAATATCGGAGGACTAATCTGATTAACTTTGAACACATGCTGCTTCCCCCCTGGCTACTTCCCAGACCGGGGATATTGCTAAGCTACAACAGAAGCTTGATGTAGCCAGGGATGACATTACGTTAATCAATATGTGTCTTGACGAGTCGGAAGGTATGTATTCGAAGCAGTCCCTGCACATACATTTTTGTGATATAAGCAGGATGCTGGAAGTTGTGCCTAGCTGCAGATGGGGCTACCGCCGTTGAAATTCTTCGGGCGGAGCTAGCCCGGGCCAAGGAGTAGGCCCGGTGTAGTAATGCGGCTGCCGAGAAGGCATCGGCTGAGTTAAAAGCCGAACGAGCTCCTCGGCGTCAAGACGAGGAGAATGTATCCACGATGGCGCTCGAGCTAAAAAGTGTTGCTTGCCGGTGTGAACTCCTTGAGAAGGAGAATGAAGCCAAAACGGCTGAAATTGACAAGGCCCTACAAGAGGCGAGAGAAGCGCGGTCTGAATCCAATGCAGCCCGTGAGGAGATCCGGCAAGCTGGGGAGATTGGAGCTGGTAAGCCATTTTTGCTAGAGGCTAAGTTCGGCGATCCGAACTATGCTCCACTTAACCAATTGTGGAGTTCTTCGTACGAGTTTTTAGACTTGCCGAAGTGTTCTTCTGATGTGGCGCAGTATTATTAGGCGCGAGATGGGTACGCAACAGAGAAGCTTTTCTGGTCACAATTCGACGCCTTGAAGCGCCCCTGTTGCTGAATGAGCAGATGTCCCAGTGGGCCGAGCTTCATAGGATATCCGGTGCTGCTATGAAGAACGTCATAATCCGGTTATGGCCAACTGAGTCTGTTCCAAACAATTACTTCGGCTTGGTGCAGCGGCTTGTTGGCGCAATGCCATGTATCGACGCTGTGAAGCGATCGGTGTGTATCGAAAGTGCACGGATGGCTTTTGCCCGAGTCAGACGTTCTGGGGGAATATGATGGCCAGCGACGTTGCGGTGAAGAGTCCACCCAAGGGCTAGGACCGCCATGAACCGGAGCATTATTTTGAAGACGTCCTTGTAGCCGCCCGCTTAATAGAGGGTCAATGCTCGAAAGACATAATGTTCGAGTGAAGTGTATGAGAATTGTACGGGACAATTTTATAGTAAATCTATTTGTATATTTTGCTCGAAAGCTTGTGTTCCTCCTGTGCGGCCATTTTAATATAATCTGATAGTTTTCCAGTCGTCGGCTTCAGCCCCCTTGTAGGAAGTACAGGGGTGTTCGAAAAAGCATCTGATCACTCTTGACCCAACATCTTGGTCCGTGAAGGAGGTGTCAATGCGGCAAACCAGGCAACCAGACTATAGGGTGTTAACACTTTCACTTAGCCATAGGAGTTTTACGGTGGGTCTACGACATAGCCCCTAGTATGTATGCGGCTTACTCATACGATGCGTTTACATAATTAACCAGAAAAGAGGTCCTTCGTGTGACACGGAGGAATTGCTAGAGATTCCGATAAGTCATCGAGTGGTTGACCAGCTCTGTCGCATCATGACAGTTATTTTTCGGCCTTCTCTACTGATGTGCATCACCGGGTGAACTGGTAGCATAATCGCAGTAGTTCTCCCTTTACTACCCTAGCCGATAGAGCGGAACATAGGGTAGTAAGCACAGGAGCCGGGCAACCCAACTATTAACCCAAGACATGATTCGGAGCTGATGCATATAAGGCCAAACTCGCGACGCCGAAGTACGCTATAAAAGTTGTTCGGACTTTGTTGGCAACCCATTTGTTCCCGTACCGAGCCCCTGGCAAGTTAAGCCGGGGTATATCTATGAAACGACCATAGGAGGTGTATTCATTTTGCGAAAAGATGCAAGTGATTAATTCAGATAATTTGAACTGGGACCTGAGTGATATGCCAATGGTTACTTTATATACATAAGGGCCACGACCCCGGCAATTTGATATGTCCTGGGTCGAAGGCAGAGGAAAAAGGCATGTTACAGGCTCGAAAAAAGAGTGCAGTCTGCAAAAAGTTATTTTGGACCTCCTGTCGCACGCCTGCGCCACCTGTCCTCAGCGAGGGGAATCCTTGAAGGGGGTAGCCCCGTAGGTGAGTGTACGGATGCGAACTCCAATGGGGTTGGTCGTAGGTATTTCCCCTTTACACCACCTGCTTTTAAGAGATAATGAAACAAAAGAAAATAGGAGAGCGGTTAAAGAATGTTACTGGAGTGCCTGCAGACTTGTCCGTATTGTGCTTCTGACAATGCCCATGGTATCTTGAATGCATAATTATGTATGCGCGGTATAGTTTTAACGGGTATACGAGATGGGCAGCGGAAGCCGACCTGCTATTTCTATTCCAGATTTGAGCGATCTTCAGGGGGAAATTGCTTCCATCCTCTGGCATTTAGCTGGTGAGCCGCTCCGTTGTCCCTATTGCCTGGTGGCCCATTTCCATTGTGTCCGGCGTTGAGCCTGCCGGCCTGCTTGAGGATCAACAGCTTCTGTTGGTGTGATTAGCTGGTTTATTGGGGTGGCCATGAATCTGGCAGGGCCGGTCTAATATCCTATCTAGTTTGGATGGTCCGTCTTTGTTTGCCTTGAATGGCTTTTTCCATTGACCGGGCTTGGGATTGCTAAATCCGGCGTTGACCGCTGTGTCGCGTGATCCTTCATTATCATTGTGACCGTTGTGTATGCTTCGTTGTGGCTTGCCATTGCCGTCTCGTATTTCGGAAGTGCCCGAGTCGCTGGCGCTATTGCTTCTATGAGCGAGCCAGCTATCTTCTCCCATGCAAAAGCGGGTCATTAGAGCGGTAAGGGCTGTCATGGATCTACGTCCTTCTTGACCGAGGTGGCGTGCAAGCCATTCATCCCGGACGCTATGTTTAAAGGCCGCAAGGGCCTCCATGTTCGGACAGTCGATGATTTGGTTCTTTTTAACTAGGAACCTGGTCCAGAGCTTTCTGGCTGACTCTACGGGCTGCTGGACAATGTTACCTAGGTCATCAGCGTCTGGTGGCCGGACATATGTTCCTTGAAAGTTGTTGCGAAAGGCGTCCTCCAAATCCTCCCAGCTGCCGATAGAATTTTCCGGCAGACAGTTTAACCAGTACCGAGCTGGTCCTTTGAGTTTTAGTGGTAGGTATTTGATGGCATGAAGGTCGTCTCCTCTTGCCATGTGGATATGGAGGAGGAAGTCCTCGATCCATACCGCAGGATCCGTTGTTCCATCGTATGATTCGATATTCATGGGTTTGAACCCGTCTGGGAATTCATGCTCCATTACTTCATTTGTGAAGCAAAGAGGGTGTGTGGCGCCTCTATGTTGGGCCACACTGTGGCGTATCTCCGACAGAGTCCATTTGCAGTTTTTAGCCCGGGTGTGGCTAGGTTTGTCATGTCCGAATAGGTGGCCGTCGTCATGTGTCGAGGTATATCTTTGCGATCTGTAGATCTCTCTTGAGTGTCCTGCTTTGCTACCCAAGTCTTATTGACGGTCATATGTATAACTCCGAGCTATTTTGTTCCTGATTTTACTGCGAGGTGGGGCGGTTTGGTGTTCGGCTTGAGTTGCTACTTTACCTGGGCCCAGTTGTGGTCGACATGCCGCATTGTGCGATGATGGTATGGGCTCCAGCGCCTCATCCTCGCCCTGGGGTAGCAATCTATGCTTCGGGTAGCTTTTGGCTGGTCCACTAAGGCCGTATTCTTCAGCGACAAGGACTTCGGTCCATTTATCATTGAGCAGATCTTGGAGAGGTTGAAGCTGCTGCTGCTTCTTTTCCAGGCTCCTCTCCATGGCTATTAGTTGGCGCTTAAAGTGCTCCTGCTCACGAGGTTCCTCAGGCATGATGAAATCCTCAGTGTCGAGGCCCACCTCATCCTCAGAGAGCGGAAGGTAATTGTCGTCTTCCGAATCTTCGTGTGTGGCCTATTTAGCAGGGCTAACCTGTCTATCTTCCTGTTCATCTTGTTCATTAGTTGTATCAGTGAGGTCTTCATTGTCATCGGCATCATTGTCCATGCCGTCAATATTCTCGGAGTCGCAATCAAGTGTATCGGTCGAATCCTCGACTGTGGATATGAAGTGGGTGGTGGGTGGGGAGCACAATTCTCCACCGCCAGCCCCTAGTTCGAGCCGGATATAGTTCGGCTGAGAGTCCTCCGCCGAGGACGTTTTTTTTAATGAGTTTAGCATATTGCCCAAAGGCGAGTGCTGGAAGATGTCTGCGGCGCTGAATTTGAAGATCGATAAATGATCAAGCTCGGTGTCCGCAGGCTCGCGCGGTTCGGAAACTGCGGCCGGAGACGAGTCCGTTCGGTGGCATAGGCATCGTGTGAGACCAGGTCCATGTGAGGCTCCAACGCCGTGGAATCTGCGGCCTCCGAGGTGGGGTTCATCCTCCCGTCTTTGGATGGCGTGGCCTGCTCCGGCTCTAGGGCCAGAACGGTTGCAGGAGCGATCTCCTGGATGCGGCCCGATGACAGATTTGGGTCATGATCACTCGGGTGACCGGGAGCGGCCACCGCGGTATCGAATCCGGCGAAGATCAAGTCTCCACGGACGTCCGCGGCATAGTTCAAGCTCCTGAATCTAACCTAATGGCCAAGGGCGTAGCTTTTGATCTGCTCCAGATGGCCAAATGAGTTGGCCCGCAGTGCAAAGCCGCCGAATACGAAGATCTGCCCGGGGAGGAAAGTTTCTCCGCAGACAGCGTCATCATTGACGATTGAAGGGGCCGTTAAACCTTTCAGCGACAGCACAGAGGAACTCTCAATGAAAGCACCAATGTCGGTGTCAAAACCGGCGGATCTCGGGTAGGGGGTCCCGAACTGTGCGTGTAAGGTTGATGGTAACAGGCGACAGGGGACACGACGTTTACCCAGGTTCGGGCCCTCTCTATGGAGGTAATACCCTACTTCCTGCTTGATTGATATTGATGAATGTGAGTATTACAAGAGTTGATCTACCACGAGATCGTAATGGCTAAACCCTAGAAGTCTAGCCTGTATGACTAAGGTATTGAGTATATCTATCTGGACTAAGTCCTTCGGTTTATATAGACATCGGGAGGATCTAGGGTTACACAAAGTCAGTTACAAAGAAGGGAATTCACATATTCTGTCACCAAGCTTGCCTTCCACGCCAATGAGAGTCCCATCCGGACACGGGTGTAGTCTTAGGTCTTCGTACCTTCACAGCCCGTCAGTCCAGCCAACAGAAAACAGGCCGGACACCCAAGGACCCCTTAGTCCAGGACTCCCTCAGCCACCACGAGGGTGGGGGCGCGCCCTACCCCCCTGGGCGTGCCTCCTGCCTCATGGCCGCCTCGTGGACCCCCTGACTTGCTCCTGATGCCAACGCCTCTTATGTATCCCCAAACTTCTAAAAAATAACCTAGATCGGGAGTTCCACTGCCACAAGCCTCTGTAGCCACCAAAAACCAATCGAGACCCCATTCCGACACCCTGCCAGAGGGTGGATCCATCACCGATGGCCATCTTCATCATCCCGGCGCTCTCCATGCTGAGGAGGGAGTAGTTCACCCTCGGGGCTGAGGGTATGGACCAGTAGCTATGTGTTTGATCTCTCTCACTCTCTCTCTCTTGTGTTCTTGATTCTGCACGATCTTGATGTATCTCGAGCTTTGCTATTATAGTTGGATCTTATGATGTTTCTCCCCCTCTACTCTCTCGTAATGGATTGAGTTTTCCCTTTGAAGTTATCTTATTGGATTGAGCCTTTAAGTATTTGAGAACACTTGATGTATGTCTTGCATGTGCTTATCTGTGGTGACAATGGGATATTCGCGTGATCCACTTGATGTATATTTTGGTGATCAACTTGCGAGTTCCATGAGCTCATGAACTTATGCATAGGGGTTGGCACACGTTTTCGTCTTGACTCTTCGGTAGAAACTTTGGGGCACTCTTTGAAGTTCTTTGTGTTGGTTGAATAGATGAATCTGAGATTGTGTGATGCATATCGTATAATCATACCCACGGATACTTGAGGTGACATTGGAGTATCTAGGTGACATTAGGGTTTTGGTTGATTTGTATCTTAAGGTGTTTTTCTAGTACGAACTCTTGGATAGATCAAACGGAAAGAATAGCTTCGTGTTATTTTACTATGGACTCTTGAATAGATCGATCAGAAAGAATAACTTTGAGGTGGTTTAGTACCCTATAATAATCTATTCGTTTGTTCTCCGCTATTAGTGACTTTGGAGTGACTCTTTGTTGCATATTGAGGGATTGTTATATGATCCAATTATGTTATTATTGTTGAGAAAACTTGCACTAGTGAAAATATGAACCCTAGGCCTTGTTTCCTAGCATTGCAATACCGCTTACGCTCACTATTACCACTTGCTACCTTGCTGTTTTTATATTTTCAGATTACAAAAACCTATATCTACCATCCATACTGCACTTGTAGCACCATCTCTTCACCGAACTAGTGCACCAATACAATTTACCATTGTATTGGGTGTCTTGGGGACACAAGAGACTCTTTGTTATTTGTTTGCAGGGTTGCTTGAGAGAGACCATTTTCATCCTATGCCTCCCACGGATTGATAAACCTTAGGTCATCCACTTGAGGGAAATTTGCTACTGTCCTACAAACCTCTGCACTTGGAGTCCCAACAACGTCTACTAGAAGAAGGTTGTGTAGTAGACATCACGACGCCGTGTCGACAGCAGTCAAGCGCCGATGGATCCGCTCTTGTTGTGCGGCGCACGCCACGCGTCTCGCTCTGCGGCGCTCCAACGGTCTCACCGTACGGTGAGCCACAGACTATCGGCGGACGCGCCTAGCTTGCTCTGCGGCGCACCATCGATCATGTTGTGCGGCGAGCTGCAGCCTGTCGGTGCTGACATGCCTATCTTCATCCGCGGCGCTCAAGTGCCATGCGCCAAAGGTCTGCTCAAGCCTGGCGATGACGCGCATCACGGCGTCGTTCGTCGCGTTGTCAGGGAGCTCCTCGGCCTCGACGGGCCATGGCACCTGCTCGTTTTCCTCGTCGATGAGGTTGATGGTAGAGGCGGCGCTTTGGTAGGTTAGCATGCTTGGAAAAGTTGGGTGTGCTACAGGCTGCGCTTATCGCCTCCTTGCGTCGCGCGCCGCCTATGCGCAATATCACTGGGTGGCAGGAAACAGGTGAGGGAATGGCGGGAAACGGTGGCGTGTTCATAAAATGCCATCAATTAATGGAAACTTAGCATAGAAGGAACATCGAGCTAGCACAAGAAGTAGATGATGATCAGATGAACACGGACCACACTAGGGAACCCGTCGGTGATGAATTCATCAATCTCAAACAGATGAATTAGAAGCAATCACCTGTGTTATTATCGGTCTTCGCACACATTTCTGATTACAGACCCGTTTGCCGCGTATCACACACACATTGTTATATTGAACCATTTCTGTTCTCTTGTCTCAACGCAAATAGTTCATCTGAGTGAACCGCATGCCGTGTATCGCACACACCTTCATCTGGCTGACCGTTTCTTTTCTGTTGCCTAATCACAAACAGTTCATCTGAGTGAACCTTATGCTGTGTATCGCACACACCTTCATCTGGCTGCCCGTTTCTTTTGTTCCTCCTCATCACAAATAGTTAATTGAGCTAAAACTTATGCCCTGCATCGCACACGCAACTAAAATCTGAACCATGTTTGATGCATCCTCCATCACAAACGTTTTGCACCTTTTTTGACGGTTATTTTACACCACTGTTTGTGATTATGGCATCGCACACAGTTTCATCGAAGGGTCTCTGATCGTAGTGTCGCGTTAGCAGCAACCTGCAGTAGTGTATCCTTATGTAGCCCCTAAGACTTAAACATATATAGGAAGAATGAGTATGTGTAAGACTTAAATAGTACTATAAAATGTGAACTATAGCCCCCAAGGGCCGGGTTGTTATGAATATAACAAGCCGATTCTCTAAATATATATCCTTTATAGAGAATGGAGTGTCATGTATCCTCTAAATATAGCACTTGTATATGTTTCTCATGTATTAAGTGCAGCCAAATTCAATTTATTCCTCACATCCAGAACAATACAAAATTCTACCCACGACAATTGGACATCGCATTGCAGAATTGAACCAAGCAGTTAACTCAACACCACAACAAATGAACCAAACATTAACTGAGCACCACATTGCACAATATAACATACTCCTAATAGAAGATCGGACAGTGAACCAAACCAATCATGCTTTACAACATGGAAATATAGCAATTGTATTTGTTTCTCATCTAATTAGTACAACCAAATTTAATTTATTCCTCACATGGTATACAATAACAGAATGCACCCACAGCAATTGAACATCGCATTGCAGAATTGAACCAAACAGTTAATTAAACACCACAACAAAGGAACCAATCGTTAACTGAGCACCACATTGCACAATGTATAACCAAACCAAGCATGCTTGATAACTTGGAAATATAGCATTGTACTCGTTTCTCATGTATTTTGTTAAGACAAATTTGATCTATTTCTCACATGGAAGACAATACAAAATTGCATCCTGAAGAATTGAACATCACATTTGCATAGTTGAACCAAACAGCTAACTAAAGATGACAACTAATTAACCAAACAGTTAATAAGTGATCACCACACTGCACGATGATAACCCACAAGTATAGGGGACCGCAACAGTTTTCGAGGGTAAAGTATTCAACCCAAATTTATTGATTCGACACAAGGGGAGCCAAAGAATACTCTCAAGTATTAGCAGCTGAGTTGTCAATTCAACCACACCTGGAAACTTAGTATCTAGAGCAAAGTATTTAGTAGCAAAGTAATATGATAGTAGTGGTAACGGTAACAAAAGGTAACAGTAGTAAAAGTAATGTTTTTGGTATTTTGTAGTGATGATAGCAATAGTAACAGGAAAGTAAATAAGCGAAGAACAATATATGGAAAGCTCGTAGGCAATGGATCAGTGATGGAGAATTATGCCGGATGCGGTTCATCATGTAACAGTCATAACCTACGGTGACACAGAACTAGCTCCAGTTCATTGATATAATGTAGGCATGTATTCCGAACATAGTCATACGTGCTTATGGAAAAGAACTTGCATGACATATTTTGTCCTACCCTCCCGTGGTAGCGGGGTCCTTACGGAAACTAAGGGATATTAAGGCCTCCTTTTAATAGAGAACTGAAACAAAGCATTAACACATAGTGAATACATGAACTCCTCAAACTACGGTCATCACTGGTAAGTATCCCGATTATTGTCACTTCGGGGTTAACGGATCATAACACGTAATAGGTGACTATAGACTTGCAAGATAGGATCAAGAACACTTATATATTGATGAAAACATAATAGGTTCAGATCTGAAATCATGGCACTCGGGCCCTAGTGACAAGCATTAAGCATAGCAAAATCATAGCAACATCAATCTCAGAACATAATGGATACTAGGGATCAAACCCTAACAAAACTAACTCGATTACATGATAGATCCCATCCAACCCATCACCGTCCAGCAAGCCTACGATGGAATTACTCGCGCACGGCGGTGAGCATCATGAAATTGGTGATTGAGGATGGTTGATGATGACTATGGCGACGGATTCCCCTCTCCGGAGCCCCGAACGGACTCCAGATCAGCCCTCCCGAGAGGTTTTAGGGCTTGGTGGCGGCTCCGTATCGTAAAACACGATGAATTCTTCTCTCTGATTTTTTTCTCCCTGAAACACAATATATAGAGTTGGAGTTGGAGTCAGAGAAGCACCAGGGGGCCCACGAGGTAGGGGGTGCGCCCTAGGGGGGCAGGCGCGCCCCCCACCCTCGTGGACAGGTGGTGGGCCCCCTGGCCTTCATCTTTTGCAGGTATTTTTATATTTTACAAAAAGTTGCTCCGTGAAGTTTCAGGTCATTCTGAGAACATTTGTTTCTGCACATAAATAACACCATGGTAATTCTGCTGAAAACAACGTCAGTTCGGGTTAGTTCCATTCAAATCATGGAAGTTAGAGTCCAAAACATGGGCAAAAGTGTTTGGAAAAGTAGATACGACGGAGACCTATCAACTCCCCCAAGCTTAAACCTTTGCTTGTCCTCAAGCAATTCAGTTGAGAAACTGAAAGTGATAAAGAAAAACTTTTACAAACTCTGTTTGCTCTTGTTGTTGTAAATATGTAAAGCCAGCATTCAAGTTTTCAGCAAAGATTATAACTAACCACATTCGCAATAACGCTTAGGTCTCAAGTTTTACTCATATCAATGGCATAATCAACTAGCGAGCAATAATAATAAATCTCGGATGACAACACTTTCTCAAAACAATCATAATATGATATAACAAGATGGTATCTCGCTAGCCCTTTCTGAGGCCGCAAAACATAAATGTAGAGCACCTTTAAAGACCAAGGACCAACTAGACATTGTAATTCATGGTAAAAGAGATCCAGTCAAGTCATACTCAATGTAAATTAACCGTAATGAATGCAAATGACAGTGGTGCTCTCCAACTGGTGCTTTTTAATAAGAGGTGATGACTCAACCTAAAAGTAAATAGATAGGCCCTTCGCAGAGGGAAGCAGGGATTTGTAGAGGTGTCGGAGCTTAGTTTTGAAATAGAGGTGAATAATATTTTGAGCGGTATAATTTCATTGTCAACATAACAACCAAGAGATGGTGATATCTTCCATGCTACACACATTATAGGCGGTTCCCAAACAGAATGGTAAAGTTTATACTCCCCCTTCCACCAACAAGCATCAATCATGGCTTGCTCGAAACAACGAGTGCCTCCAACTAACAAGAGTCCCAGGGGGAGTTTTGTTTGCAATTATTTTGATTTAGTTTCCATAAAGCATGGGACTGGGCATCCCGGTGACCAGCCATTTATCTCGTGAGTGAGGAGCAGAGTCCACTCCTCTTGAGAATAACCGGCCTAACATGGAAGATACAGACAACCCTAGTTGATACATGAGCTATTCGAGCATACAAAACAGGATATTTATTTGAAGGTTTAGAGTTTGGCACATACAAATTTACTTGGAACGGCAGATAGATACCGTATATAGGTAGGTATAGTGGACTCATGTGGAATAACTTTGGGGTTTAAGGGATTGGATGCACAAGCAGTATTCCCGCTTAGTACAGGTGAAGGCTAGCAAAAGACTGGGAAGCGACTAGCTAGAGAGCGACAATAGTCATGAACATGCATTAAAATTAATCAACACCGAATGCAAGCATGAGTAGGATATAATCCACCATGAACATAAATATCGTGAAGGCTATGTTGATTTTGTTTCAACTACATGCGTGAACATGCGCCAAGTCAAGTCACTTAAATCATTCAGAGGAGGATACCACCCTATCATACCACATCATAACCATCTCAATAGCATATTGGCACACAAGGTAAACCATTATGACTCATAGCTAATCAAGCATGGCACAAGGAACTATGATCTCTAGTTGTCATTGCAAACATGTTTATTCATAATAGGCTGAATCAGGAACAATGAACTAATCATATTTACAAAAGCAAAAGAGGTCGACTTCATACCAGCTTTTCTCATCTCAGTCAGTCCATCATATATCATCATAATTGCCTTTCACTTGCACGACTGAACAATGTGAATAATAGTAATAGTGTACGTGCATTGGACTAAGCTGGAATCTGCAAGCATTCAATAAACAGGAGAAGACAAGGCAATATGGGCTCTTTTGTCAGATCAACAAGTATGCATACAAGAGCCACTTCAACAATTTAATTATGGTCTTCTCCTATCGACCCCCAAAGAAAAGGAAAGAAATAAAACTATTTACATGGCAGAGCTCCCAACAAGTAAAAGAAGAAGATAAATCTTTTTGGGTTTTCTTTTTAATTACTACTACAAGCCTGGAAATTAAACTAACTAAAAGCTACAACTAAGGTTTATTAAACACACAAGAAGAAAGCATAAAAAGGAAATTAAACTATTATGGATGATACAATGAAAAAGTATGAGCACCGACATCAAGCAATGAGTATGTGAACATAAATGTAATGTCAGTGGGAAATACGTACTCCCCCAAGCTTAGGCTTTTGGCCTAAGTTGGTTTATGGCCACGGATGGCCTGGGGATATCCATAATAATAGTTGGGGTCGTACTGAGAGGCAGGGGCTATCGCCTGCTGAGCTGCAGCGTGGCGATGAGCGGCCTCCGCTCTCCTCTCATACTCATCTGCCTCCTCTATGGTGATAGTATATCTTCCTTTTGCCTGATGATCAAAGAAAGTAGGAGCAGGGAGAGTAATATGGACAACATGGCGTCTGTCAAAGATTAGTTGATACTGGAGAGGTGATTCATTCCTCTCGACAAACTGGTGGTGAATCATAGCATTAAAGTCTAGGTAAGCAGGAGGTAATTCAATATCATCTTCGCGTATGGCTATACCAAGAAAATTAGCTATGCGGGTTGCATAAATTCCTCCAAAGAAATCTCCATTAAATCTATTTAGATGCAACCTATGTGCAACAATGGCTCCCAAATTATAAGATTTATCTCCTAACACAGCACTCCTAAGAATACTGAGGTCAGGGACACACATGTGACATGCCTCATCTTTACCAGTAATGCATCTACCTATGAAGAGAGCAAAATAATGTATAGCAGGAAAGTGAATGCGCCCTATGGTAGCTTGTGTTATATCTCTAGATTCTCCCACAATTATACTAGCAAGAAAATCTCTAAATTTAGATTTGCGAGGATCCCTTATACTACCCCATTGTGGAAGTTTGCAAGAAGTGGTAAAGTCCTCTAAGTCCATAGTATAGGAATTTTCATAAAGATCCAACAGGACAGTTGGAGAGTTACGTGAAGATGAAAATTCAAACCTCCTCACAAAGGTGCTGGTGAGATTGTGATACTGACTGCACTTCTCTTCCTCGAAGCTCACAATATCTGCGTTACGCAAATATGCGTTGAATTCTTCTTTAATTCCTGCTCGATCCATAAAATTTTCAGAAGGCCACTCACAAGGACGCACTGGAGCGTCTCTTGGTGGCTCTTCATCGGCATCACACATTGCAAGCCTGGGTCCTTGCTTCCTTGAGGAACCACCTTGAAACATTTTCCTAAGCATTTTTCTTCCTCTGAAAAATTCTGAATTTTTTAGTAACTTCAAAATAAAAGTAAACCAAACTCAATAATACTGATAGCAACTACTCCTACAAGTGCCTAGGGCCTATATCATGCATCAAAACTACTTTTGACCAAATAAATTTGACATGCAAGCTCAAGAACAGGGTCACCTAAGCAACAAAAATTTGCAATGAATAAAGTACTAGAACAAAAACTAATGGGGCCAACGGAGGAGTCACATACGAAGGAACAATCTCTCCAAGCAGTTTTGTGAGAGGTGCTTTGAGCAAGGAGATCGAAAATGGCAGGAAAATGAGCTTGGACTCAGGTTTGAGCTGGTTATTCGTGTTTGAGGGAGGAAGAAGAAGTGTGTGGGTGCAGGAATAAGTGAAGGAGGGCCACCGTGGGCCCACGAGGCAGGGGGGCACGCCTAGTGGGGTAGGGCGCACCCTCCACCCTCGTGGGCAGGTGGTTGACCCCCTGCTATGTTCTCATTGCCAAATATTCTCAAATATTCTAGAAAAAAATCATATTTGAATTTCAGGGCATTTGGAGAACTTTTATTTTCGGGGTATTTTTATATTGCACGGATAATCAGATAACAAACAGAAAAATATTTGTTTTTATTTTATTTAATATAAATATCAGAAAGTAAAAGTGGGGTACAGAAGGTTGTGCCTTCTAGTTTCATCCATCTCATGATCATCAAAAGGAATCCCTAACAAGGTTGATCAAGTCTTGTTAACGAACTCATTCCGAATAACATGGAACCGGAGAAATTTCGAATAACACTATGTTACCTCAACGGGGATAAGCACATCCCCAATAACAATAATATCATATTTCTTCTTGAAAGTAGGAAAAGGAAATTCAAAACCTCCAAATATAATCGATGGAATTTTTCCACTAGAGTTGATACTATGAACTTGAGGTTGTTTCCTCGGAAAGTGTGTCGTATGCTCATTACCATTAACATGAAAAGTGACATTGCCTTTAGTGCAATCAATAACAGCCCCTGCAGTATTCAAAAAGGGTCTTCCAAGAATAATAGACATACTGATCCTCGGGAATATCAAGAATAACAAAGTCCGTTAAAATAGTAACATTTGCAACTACAACAGGCATATCCTCACAAATACCGACAGGTATAGCAGTTGATTTATCAGCCATTTGCAAAGATATTTCAGTAGGTGTCAACTTATTCAAATCAAGTCTACGATATAAAGAGAGAGGCATAACACTAACACCGGCTCCAAGATCACATAAAGAAGTTTTAACATAGTTTCTTTTAATAGAGCATGGTATAGTGGGTACTCCTAGATCGCCAAGTTTCTTTGGTATTCCACCCTTAAAAGTATAATTAGCAAGCATGGTAGAAATTTCAGCTTCCAGTATCTTTCTTTTATTTGTAACAATTTCTTTCATATACTTAGCATAAGGATTCATTTTGAGCATATCAGTTAATCGCATACGCCAAAAGATAGGTCTAATCATTTCAGCAAAGTGCTCAAAATCCTCATCATCCTTTTTCTTGGATGGTTTGGGAGGAAAAGGCATGGGTTTCTGAACCCATGGTTCTCTTTCTTTACCATGTTTCCTAGCAACAAAGTCTTTCTTACCATAACGTTGATTCTTTGATTGTGGGTTATCAAGATCAACAACAGGTTCAATTTCTATATCATTATCATTACTAGGTTGAGCATCATCATGAATATTATTATTAGCATTATCACTAGTTTCAGGTTCATTACCAGCTTGAGTTTCAGCATCAAAAATAGAAATATCATTTGGATTCTCAGGTGGTTCAATAACAGGTTCACCAGAAGCATGCAAAGTCCTATCATTTTTATTTTTCTTCCTTTTAGAAGGACTAGGTGCATCTATATTATTTCTCTGATAATCTTGCTCAATTCTCTTAGGGTGGACTTCAGGATACAAAGGTTCCTGAGTCATTTTACCAGTTCTAGTAGCCACTCTAACAGCATTATTGTTATCTTTACTATTCAATTCATTGAGCAAATCATTTTGAGCTTTAAGTACTTGTTCTGCTTGAGTGGTAACCATAGAAGCATGTTTACTAATAAGTTTAAGTTCACCTTTGACATTAGCCATATAATCACCCAATTGTTCAAGCATATTTGAATTGTATTTCAATAGTCTACCAAAATAGGCATTAAATTCTTCTTGCTTAGCCATAAATTTATCAAACTCATCTAAGCATGGGCTAGCAAACTTAGTAAAAGGGATTTCAGCTTTATCATATCTATAGAGAGAATTTACCTTTACTACCTGTGTCGGGTTATCAAGACCGTGAGTTTCTTCAATAGGTAAAGGATTAAGATCATATGTTTCTTCAATAGGCGGTAAATTAAGACCGTGTATTTCTTCAATAGGAGGTAAATTCTTAACATCTTCAGCTTTAATACCTTTTTCTTTCATAGATTTCTTTGCCTCTTGCATATCTTCAGGGCTGACAAATAGAATACCCCTCTTCTTCGGAGTTGGTTTAGGAATAGGCTCGGGAATTGGCTCCGGAGGTGTCCAATTATTTTCATTTGTCAACATATTATTCAATAGAATTTCAGCTTCATCCGGCGTTCTTTCCCTGAAAACAGAACCAGCACAACTATCCAAGTAATCTCTGAAGGCATCGGTTAGTACATTATAAAAGATATGAAGTATTTCATTTTTCTTAAGAGGATGATCATGCAAAGCATTAAGTAATTGGAGAAGCCTCCCCCAAGCTTGTGTGAGACTCTCTTCTTCAATTTGCACAAAATTATATATATCCCTTAAAGCAGCTTGTTTCTTATGAGCAGGGAAATATTTAGCAGAGAAGTAATAAATCATATCCCGGGGACTACGCACACAACCAGGATCAAGAGAATTAAACCATATCTTAGCACCACCCTTTAATGAGAACAGAATTATTTTAAGGATATAAAAGTAACGAGTTCTCTCATTAGTAGTGAACAGGGTGGCTATATCATTTAATTTAGTAAGATGTGCCACAATAGTTTCAGATTCATAGCCATGAAAAGGACCAGATTCAACCGAAGTAATTATATCAGGATCAACAGAGAATTCATAATCCTTATTGGTAACACAGATAGGTGAAGTAGCAAAAGCAGGGTCAAGTATCATTCTAGCATTTAGAGATTGCTTATTCCATTTAGCTAATAACCTCTTAAGTTCGTATCTATCTTTGCAAGATAAAATACCTAAAGAACCTTCTTGATAAAAAACATAACCCTCAGGAATAACAAGTGATTCTTCATCATCACTTTCATCAGTATTATCAGATTCAATATTTTCAATCTCTCTAGCCCTAGCAAGTTGTTCATCAAGAAATTCACCAAGTGGCACAGTAGTATCAAGCATAGAAGTAGTTTCATCATAAGTGTCATGCATAGTAGAAGTAGCATCATCAATAACATGCGACATATCAAAACGAATAGCAGAAGCAGTTTAGGTGTCGCAAGCTTACTCAAAACAGAAGGTGAATCAAGCGCAGAGCTAGATGGTAGTTCCTTACCTCCCATCGTAGTTGAGGGATAAATATTGGTTCTTGGATCTTTTGAGTTCTTCATAATGATAAGAAGGTATAAATCCCAAGTGACTCAAAGAATAGAGATATGCTCCCCGGCAACGGCGCCAGAAAATTGTCTTGATAACCCACAAGTATAGGGGATCGCAACAGTTTTCGAGGGTAAAGTATTCAACCCAAATTTATTGATTTGACACAAGGGGAGCCAAAGAATACTCTCAAGTATTAGCAGTTGAGTTGTCAATTCAACCACACCTGGAAACTTAGTATCTGCAGCAAAGTATTTAGTAGCAAAGTAATATGATAGTAGTGGTAACAGTAGCAAAAGGTAACAGTAGTAAAAGTAATGTTTTTGGTATTTTGTAGTGATGATAGCAATAGTAACGGGAAAGTAAATAAGCGAAGAACAATTTATGGAAAGCTCATAGGCAATGGATCAGTGATGGAGAATTATGCTGGATGCGGTTCATCATGTAACAGTCATAACCTAGGGTGACACAGAACTAGGTCCAGTTCATTGATATAATGTAGGCATGTATTCCGAACATAGTCATACGTGCTTATGGAAAAGAACTTGCATGACATATTTTGTCCTACCCTCCCGTGGCAGCGGGGTCCTTACGGAAACTAAGGGATATTAAGGCCTCCTTTTAATAGAGAACCAGAACAAAGCATTGACACAGAGTGAATACATGAACTCCTCAAACTACGGTCATCACCGGTAAGTATCCCGATTATTGTCACTTCGGGGTTAACAGATCATAACTCATAATATGTGAATATAGAGTTGCAAGATAGGATCAAGAACACTCATATATTGATGAAAACATAATAGGTTCAGATCTGAAATCATGGAACTCGGGCCCTAGTGACAAGCATTAAGCATAGCAAAGTCATAGCAACATCAATCTCAGAACATAGTGGATACTAGGGATCAAACCCTAACAAAACTAACTCAATTACATGATAGAACCCATCCAACGCATCACCATTGTCGGTGTCAAAACCAGCGGATCTCGGGTAGGGGGTCCCGAACTGTGCGTCTAAGGCGGATGGTAACAGGAGGCAGGGGACACGATGTTTTACCCAGGTTTGGGCCCTCTTGATGGAGGTAAAACCCTATGTCCTGCTTGATTTATTGTTGATGTTATGAGTATTACAAGAGTTGATCTACCACGAGATCGGAGAGGCAAAACCCTAGAAGCTAGCCTATGGTATAATAGTCTGTTGTCATATGGACTAAAACCCTCCGGTTTATATAGACACCAGAGGGGGCTAGGGTTACACAAGGTCGGTTAGGGATATACATATCCGTATTGCCTAGATTGCCTTCCACGCCAAGTAGAGTCCCATCCGGACACGAGACGAAGTCTTCAATCTTGTATCTTCATAGTCCAACAGTCCGGCCAAAGGATATAGTCCGGCTATCCAGAGACCCCCTAATCCAGGACTCCCTCAGTAGCCCCTGAAACAGGCTTCAATGATGATGAGTCCGGCGCGCAGTATTGTCTTGGGCATTGCAAGGCAGTTTCCTCCTCCGAATACAACACAAAAGAATTTGAATACAAGGATAGTGTCCGACCTTGCAAAATAAGTTCCACATACCACCGTAGAGAGAATAATATTTCCACAAATCTAATCTGCTAACACATTTTGGCAACATGACATTATGCCATGGCCCGGTGATTATTCGAGCCGTTTCCTTTAACTAGCCCCGCACATAACGCAAGGCAGTTTCTTGACACGTCTTGTCAAAGCAGAGATCGTGTCCCCCTTATTACGGGATTCTCATCAATACGGGCATGGGTAACCCAACCGTGCTTAGGACTCCTAGATTTTAGGCAAGTCCCAAACGGCCACGAGGAGGATGCTTGATATTCACCCTCTTTATAAAGGGACAAGGCTTTTACTTTTTTCCTACCGTGCTCAATCGAATCCTTCCCCCGCCTCGAGTTCTAACACCCAAAGCCTAGGTCAGGTGCTTCGGACCTTCAATCATGTCCGGATCCAGCCTCGAGGGCCGGTGGATGCCCTCCTCCGTCACGGAAGAGGATATCAAGAAGTTGAGGGAGGCAAGATCCCTGACCGCCGAAGTTTCGCATCGGCTGCCTGCCCGAGGGCAGGCCGTCCCTACTCCTGAACCCAATGAAGACATCGTGTTCATCCCCCACTTCCTCCGATGACTAGGCCTCACTCTAGATCCCTTCGTTAGGGGTTTGATGTTCTATTACGGGCTTGATTTACACGACCTAGCCCCGGATTCCTTTCTCCACATCTCAGCATTTATTGTCATATGTGAGGCCTTCCTCCGCATTACCCCTCACTTCGGCCTGTCGCTCAAGACCTTTGATGTGAAGCCGAAGACGGTCGAGGGGCAGTATGCAGCGTGCGAGGTGCATTAATAAGCAAGATTGCAGGAGCTCCGTGGCCAAAAGTTTCCTTTCCAGAGGTGTCCGGATTATGGCAACGGGAGTGGTTCTACATCACCGCTCCCAGAAGTGCCAAGTGGGTAGCTTCCCCTGCCTTTCGCTCGGGCCCTCCACCACAAATGATGTCATGGATCAGCAGGGGGCTGAGCTGGGGTCCAGCCAAGGATGTTCCCATACTGCAGAGCCGCATCCGGGATCTCTTCAAGGGAGATTTTAGTTTGGTTATGGTGGTGCAAGTCATGCTGGTTCGTCAAGTCCAGCCTTGCAAACGCCGGCCCCTCCGCTTGTGGAAATTCAACCTAGAAGGACCGCGCGCTATTCAGAATTTCCTCGGCCTGACGCACGAGGAGATGTACAAGTCGTTCTTCGGACCCCAAATAGAGTGTCCGGATACCTCCGAGGACGTGGGCATGAGCAGCAACCGCACCGCGGCCCACGTAAGTAATCCTCTAGCCGAACACACTGTATTTCATTTATCATGACGTCATTCTAAAGAATCGCTTTCTGACCAGGACGAGATAACAAAGGCGAAGATGATTTGGTGTTCGGCCCCCCTTCCCGAAGGTTTAGACAATCCGGTGCTGGAGAAGATGCTCGAGCCAGCACCTTGCCTGGTGCCCTCAAAGGAAGATGAAGGTGGGAATAGAGAGGGCGAAAGCGGGCCCCTACCGCTACCTGTTCCAACCAAGGGAATGAGCGCCTTCGTGAGGGAGGATAACCAAGGGAAGGAATCTGACATTCCCTCGCCCCGGGGTGGAATAGGACTACCTCTGATGACCCGGAAACCAAGGTTTCCAAACGGAAGAAGAAAACTCCACCAGAGGGTCCCGTCTCGGAGGGTGCTCTTGCCACACTAAGTCCGTGCGGGGATCAGCCCTCTAACGAGCTGTAAGTAATAAAAAAGTACTTAATAGTGAAGATATTCTACCTTACTTCTGAGGAAGATAACCAAAGCATCTATGTTGCAGTTCGGATCTGAGCCCTTCGCAGCAGAGCTCGTCTTTGGGGGATCTTCTTCTGGAGATGATGGAGAGCGAAACGCCTCCCCCGGACTCCCCGGCTCACGAAGCGGGCGACCTTGAAGTGTCATCACGGAGAGTTTCTCCGGATCCGGCAAGGCTAGAAGGTAATCCCATGGTCACCCGAAGCCCTCAGTATCCGGCTCTTGAAGAGAGCAACCAAAAGAATCCGACACTGTCTGGTATGCGGTCGGACGCACTGAGGGATCTGCTAGGGCGAGCCACTATCTCAGAAGAGCACCGTACATTGATGGGTACGGTGATTGAAAGGATTTCGTCCGCCGAAAGCGGGTTGTATGTAGCCTTTATGAGTCTACTGACGGGCTTTGAGGTACGTGAAATGATATGCATCCGCACATTTTTAGGTGTGCCCTCTGTAAATAGTAGCCCCTGAGACTCTGGTTGTCATCGAAAATGGCGGCGAATAGAGGATTGTAGTCACAGGTAATAACTAGACTATCGTTATGTGCAGGTGTCTGAAGCTCCGGTGGCTAGCCGGACTGATGGGGTTGCCGAACTAAAGCGGCAACTAGATGCGGCGGATGCCGACATCAAGCTTGTTAACAGGCGGCTTGACGAGGCCTAGGGTAGGTGATATTTATAGTGTATGTCACATAGTAAGAGCAGCGTGATGCCATTATCTTTAATATATTGTGACTGCAGATGGAGCTGCCACCGTGGAGGCCTTGCGAGCGGAGCTTGCCCGAGCCAAGGAGCAAGCAAGGAGTAGTAATGCGGCCTCTTTGAAGGCGGTCGAAGAGTTGAAAGCCGAGAAGGCCGCTCATAGCGAGAGCAAAGAGAAAATGGCCAAAATGGTTGTGAAGTTAAAAGACAGTGCCGACCGCTGCCAGTTTCTTGAAGAAGAAAACCGGGCGAAGGCTACGGACCTTGAAAAGGCCACAATGGTGACCAAAGACACCCGCTCTGCAATGAGAGCGAAGAAGGAAGAACTGCGTGAAGCCGGGGACATTGTGGCTGGGAAGCCCTTTGTGCTGCGGAGGAAGTTCGGCGATCCACGGTATGCCCCTCTAGATCGGCTGTGGAGTTTGGCCGACGCATATCTGGACTTAGCGGCGAGCAGTGTCGATGCGACCGAATACTTCCGAGATCACACAGATCGTTAAGTGGACTAGCTGTTCTGGTCGCAATTTAACGTTCCAGAGCGTCCGCTTCCATTGACTGATCATCTTGCTGAATGGGCCGAACTCAATAAATTGTCTGGACTCGCCATGAGGTCTGTCGTGGATCATCTGTGGCCGGAAAGGCCAAAGCCGAACTGCTATTTTTGCTTGGTGCAGCAGTTCCTTGGTGCGGTGCCACGCATTAATGCGATGAAGAGGTCGGCGTGCATAGAAGGCTCGCGGATGGCCCTTGCCCGTGTCAAAACATTCTGGGCGGAGATGGATGCCACCACTATCACGGTGCAGGGTTCGGCCATAGGCCGAGTGGCTACCGAGCACTATTTTGAAGAAGTTCTTGAGGGTGCTCGTATGATAGAGGCCCAGTGCTCGAAGAATATTATGTTTGAGTGACATGTATTCTCATTGTAAAGACAATGGTTTATTTAATTTATCAAGGCTGTATTTATACTTTTGCCTGAAAGTATTATGATGCCTCCTGTGTGGCCGTTTTATGTATACATGTATATAACCTGAAAGATTGCAGTTGTCGGCTTCATCCCCCACACATATAATGTGGGGGGTGTTTGCAGAAGACGCGTATTCACACTTAATCCAACGTCTTGGTCCTAATAAGGAGGTGATAGCGCAGCGAACTAGGCAACCGGACTATAATGCTTTAATACTTTCACTTAGCCATAGGAGTTTGACAGTGGGGCTACTATACATCCCCTGGTGGCTCCGCACTCGTCCGGATTCGGGGTGCGTACATGCCTGGCCGGGAAATGACCCTTCATTAATGCGGAGGAATCCTGAAGATTCCAATAGGTCATCGAGTGGTTGACCAGTCTCACGCTATATCATGACAGTCAGTTTTTGGCTTTCTCTACGGAGGTGCTCGTCCGAATGAACCAGGGCACAATCGCAGTAGTTCTCCTGGTGCCGCCTTAGCCGATAGAGCAGAACATAAGGTAGCAAAACACAGGAGACGGGCAAACCCAACATTTGACCAAAGACATGATTCGGAGCTGATGCATATAAGGCCAAACTCGCGACGCCGAACACTCCCTAAGGTATTCGGTCTTTAAGGTGTAAATCGGGTCTAAACAGTACCCTTTGTAATAAGCACTTGGTGTCCAGGTATGTGCATTATTCTAGCGTGGCCACATGCCAAGACATCAGCATCCTTCTCGGTTGTGCTGAGAATCCGAGGGATGTAAATCAACAAGAGACAGTAAAAAAGGTTTACGCAGGGTCTTAATCTACAAAGAATCCTTGGAACGGGTCCCTGCTGCATGTCTGCGCCTGTGTCTCCGTTGTGCCGTATCCTGGACGGGTGTAGCATGATGGACATCTGAAAAAGAGAGGAAGTCAATTGAAAAGTTGCCGTGCAAAAGTTAAGTTATACTAAATAAACAATATATAGTTGAAAATGAGTAAAGGTGAGTCTTATTGCCACTTATGCGCGCGCGTTGAGCCCCTTGTATTGCAATAGGGGTATAGCCATCAAACCTGTATTAATTACATATAGCTGAGCCAGACTCGTCTAGCCGTGTCCGTGGTCTTAACGACCTGTCAAATGCTTGAGTTGGTGAGGCCGTTTAGTGTGCGGCGGGCAAGGCGGCCGCACCGTCTTCGGCGTGCAAGGAGCGCTCAATATTTCCATTTACTGTAATGATGCCACGTGGACCGGGCATCTTGAGCTTGAGGGAAGCGTAATGCGGTATTGCGTTAAAGCGAGCGAAAGCTTCGCGTCCGAGAGTGCTTGATAGCCACTTTGGAATGGAGCGATGTGGAAAGTTAAATTTTCGCTACGGAAGTTGTTGGTGAAGCCGAATATAACCTCTAGTAGCAGGGAGCCCCTACAGTGAGCCTCCTGGCTTGGCGTTACTCCTTTAAAGGTAGCATTGCTGCGGCAAATTTTTGTTGGGTCTATCCCCATTTTGCAGACTGTGTACTGATATATCAAATTCAAACTGCTGCCGCCGTCCATCAGGACTCGGGTGAAGTGGTATCCATCAATTATTGGATCTAATACCAAGGCAGCCCATCCTGCACGCCGGATACTTGCCGAGTAATCCCGATGGTCGAAGGTGATTGGTTGGGACGACCAGTGGCGAAGCTCCACGGTGATAAGCCCTCGGGCATGTTCCTCTAAAGGTGCCGCTTCTCTCCCTTTTATCACGTATAACACGTTGACTGTTTTGACTTCTGGTGGGAATTTCTTCTGTTCCCCTGTGCTTTGCTTGCGAGGCTCGTCCTCGTCTTCGCTTGGTGTATCCTGCCCCTTGTGTTCAGCGTTGCGCTTGCCGGACTGTTTGAAGACGCAACATTCTCTGTGGGTATGATTTGCGGGTTTATTAGGGGTCCTATGGATCTGACATATTTGCTCCAAAATTTTGTTTAGGCTGGACAATTCGTCTCTGTTGCCTTTGGAGGGCGGCTTCTGCTGCCCTAGCCGAGAGCTTCTAAATCTGGCGTTTACCGCCATGCTCTTCGGGCTGTCTTCTTTATTCCGGCGCTTATTCTTGCTGCGTCGTGATTTCCCGTTTCCATCCCTGACTTCAGATGTACTTGGGTCGCTGGTGCTTAGGGGTGGAAACGGATCGGATGCGGGTCGGATACGTATCGGATATTTTATTGATTCGAAACGGATACGAATAATATCAACATATTGCTTAAGTAAATTAGTCGATAGCTATGTGACCTGAAATAATCTACTTGTGACATACAATAAGTCAATTATAAATAGGTTTATGAATAAATAATAATGTAATGCATAATAATTTATAAGTTTAATCATATAAAGAGTAAAATTTGATCACTTATCTGGCTTTTATGTTGGATAATTGGAATATTGGGTCTAGAATTTTGAAAATTACCTCCCATAATCTTATTCGGATACAGGTATATCCACTTCCATATCCATATTTGTCTCAAAATCTCCTACCATGTTCTATTTTTTATTTGTTTAATAAATTCGGATACGGATAATTTCCATTTCCATTTTGGTTCGGATGCGGATGTTTCGAATACGAATAAGCATTTTCTCGAATACGAATATCGGGTAGTTCGGATTATCCGCTACCATTTTCCACCCCTGCTGGTGCTGCATAGGGCTAACCAGCTGTCCTCACCCACGCAAAAACTGGTCATGAGGCTTGTTAATGCTGCCATTGTTCTCGGCTTTTCTTGACCGAGGTGTCTGGCAAGCCACTCGTCTCGGACACTATGCTTGAAGGTTGATAAGGCTTCAGCGTCTGGACAGTCAACTATTTGGTTCTTTTTAGTGAGGAACCTGTTCCAAAGTTTTCGGGCTGACTCACCGGGCTGTTGAGTTATATGACTTAAATCGTCTACATCCGGTGGTCGGACATATGTCCCTTGAAAATTTGCCCGAAAGGCGTCTTCGAGCTCTTCCCAGCTTCTGATGGAGTTTTCGGGGAGGCTTCTAAGCCCGTGCCGAGCTGGCCCTTTGAGCTTGAGGGGTAAGTACTTGATGGCATGGAGATCATCTCCTCGAGCCATATGGATATGGAGGATGTAGTCCTCAATCCAGACCCCAGGGTCTGTTGTTCCGTCGTACACCTCTATGTTTACGGGTTTGAATCCCTCTAGAAATTCATGATCCAGCACCTCGTCAGTGTAACATAGAGGGTGTGCGGCACCCCTATATTTGGGTGTACCGTGGTATTTGGATGTTTGTTGTGTTGCATTGTATGTTGGAGCGCGCCTGCGTGGTCCATAGATGGATCTGGTTGCGCCGTCCTTTTGATGCGAGCCCTTACGCGGATCGCGTACTGGTTTATGTGCGGCATCGATTGCTGCTTTATGTTGGCTATGAGGTCGTCTATCCGACCGGATGGCCGTTTTATTTTTTAATTGTGGAGGATCTAAGGCCTCCTCATCAAATTCAGGTAGCAACTTTCATTTGGGATAGCTCTTGGTGTGGCGATTACTGCCGTATTTCGCAGCAGTGTTTAGTACTTCACTCCATTTTATTTTGAGTGTGTCTTGTGCAGCCTTGAGCCTTTGCTTCTGTTTTTTCAGACTCCTCGTCGTGGCAACAAGCCTTTGGTGGGCATTATGTTGCTCCTGGCGCCTGTCCGGTGTGATGTCGTCCGGACTGTTATCTTTGACGGGGTTCGGTTGTTCAGCTTGATTTTCTATGTTGCCGTGGTCGGGAAATGGTTCACCCTGCTCTAACGCTGGTTCCATGTGATCGTTATTTCTGCCGAGGCGGGATTTGGGGCGGCGTTCACGCCACCGCTTTGACTGCTGCTCGAGGGAACCACCCTTCGCCGCGTCCTTCCGTTCCTCGTCGTTATTCTCTTTGGGTGTGTCCACCATGTATACGTCATGTGATGAAGTGGGCGTCCAGTGCCCTGTGGGAAGTGGTTCCTCTTCGCCTCCCGCATCGTCGTCCATACTGTCAGACCCTAGCTAGTTCATGCATTAGAGTGTTGCATCATGTCTACTTTTACAGAAACTTGAAATGGGGATGACAGAACCCCCAGCAACCCACTGGAAACAACTAGGGTTTACTAAAATTATTTTCAATGAACCCAAAATGCCCTTCACAAAATGTTCATCATGTCTGGATTGGGTTAAAACCCCTAGCAAAAATGGTGCACTCTTTTCTAGGACATTAAGTATTTGAATTTGGGCATTTAAATGCTATAACATATTTTAAATGCCCAAATAATTCTGGAGTTAAGTGAGGGTTGTTAGGAATAATCCCAACAGAGCCCACAATTATTTTCAGGATTTTAGTAAGTGCCTAAGTATTTTTAATAAAGCCCTAAAGTTACAGAAAAATAGAAAAAGAAAACAAACAGGAAAAGAGAGAAAGAGAAAGCTTACCTGGCGCCCGCCCTAGCAGGCCCACCTGCCGGCCCAGCCCAGCCAACGCTCCAGCGAGATGCTTGGCTTCGCCAGGCAGGCAAGCAGCTGCTCGACGGCGAGCACAGCATGTGGGCCATGCAGCTGCCCACCGCCTTGCCGCTCCCCTCGTCGAGCTGTCGATGTGGGACGACCCCCCTCTCTCTCCCCGACCTCGCAGACATTCGCTCTTCCCTCTGGTTCCTCTCTCTCGCCCTCCCCGACGTCGCCCGAGACGTCACCATCGCCCCGCTCGCCGCAACCACGTCCAACACCGTCCCCACGCCCTCTCACCATGTCCGGACGGTTTGCCGTCGTCGACTACGTCGACTAGCCAAGCCACACAACGCCGGAGCCCCTGCATCGTCCCCGCCGCCGTTGTCTTCAACCTCGGGCCGCCGAGATCCTTGTCACCATTCCGACCGCACCGAGCCTTCCCCGAGCACGCTGACCTTCTCTGCGGCTTCCCAGTGAGCTACTGCTCCTCCCCCTTCTCTCCGCTTCATCGCTAGAGCTCTGTAGCCGCCGTGCCTTTTCCGTCCGAACGCAACGCCGCCTGACCACGTCGCCGGCGATGCTCCGGTGACCTTTTGGTCATGAGCTTGTGCCAGTCACACTCACTACATCGCGTAGATGTTGTAGGTGCAAGCGCCACGCTGCCTAGGCCATTGCAGCCACGCGCACGAGCTGACCCGAGCTTCGGCCTCCACCAAGCTCGTCGCCGGTGATGCCCCGGCCACTCCCCGGCCAAGCCATCACCACAGCTGGATGCGGGCGAGCACCAGCTGCCCGTAGCTGCTCTCTGCGCAGCAAATGATGCCCTGTGGGCAAATCCCGCAGCGTGCCGCCGCGTCTGGCCTCGTCAGCGGCTAAACACCGGCAGGCTTTGACCCGCTGACCGGCGAGTTGACCACGCCTGACCCGTGTGGGCCCAGGTTGACTCCCCCCTGAGCCTATGACAGGTGGGGCCGGCCTGTTAATTAGTTTAGGATTAGTGCTAACTAATTATAATTAGTTTAGGTCATTGACATGTGGGCCCAGGCCCCACTGACAGTTAGTTAGTATTAACTTAATCCTGTTAGTTAGCTGAGACACTAACAGACGGGGCCCACCAGTCAGGTTTGACTGACCCTGGCGCCTTTGACTCGCTGACATCACAATGACGCAGTGCTGACGCAATTATTCATTTTCTGGATTTATTTTTATATAGGAAATTCCAGAAAATAGCCAAAACTTCTAAAAATCATAGAAAATCAACCATAGCTCCAAATCAAACAAATTATATATGAAAAATGATCAAAAAAATTCAATCTATCCATCTGTGATGGTTTCATGCATGAAAAACCACTTTAACCTTGTTGTTTAGGTGAAACAAACTAACACACTTATTATGCATAAGAACTTGAACTTCCATTTGAATCTTTGGTTCAAATGGACCCATTTCAACTAGTTTCACATTGCATTAGGCAAGACATTCATCTTGCCATGTCATAGCATGCATCATATTGTTGCATATTGTCATGTGTTGATTATGTTCGGTGTGTCTTTTCTGGTAGGTTCTGCCTTTGAGGATAACCCCGAATATCCGTCTGAAGGGCAGTACCCTACTACCACTACATCAGGCAAGCAGCCCCATTGATCATATCGATACAATCCCATGTTCTCACCTCTTCTCTCATTTACTGCATTAAGACAACAACATTTCAAACTGTTGTGTGCTACGGTAGTTGAGCCCTTATCCTCTGCATGACCTGTCATTGCCACAGTAACTAGATGAAACCCACTAGCATGTGTAGGAGTTGATTGAGCCTTGTATGTGCTTCCTACCTTGCTATGCCTGCTATGCTTAGAGTTGTATCAGGTCTGGTTCATCTGGGTGATGGGCTAGAGTGAAATGATTATGTCGGTAATGAGAGGGATGTGTTGAACATGATTTGGTAAAGGTATCAATGAGAGGCCATGTAGGAGTACATGGTGGGTTGTTTCATTCAGGCCGTCCCTAAGAACTGAGATCTGTATGTGTGATTTTAAGAATCAGCTACTACCATGCATTGGGATCCTTAATTGACCCTCTCGGCTTCTTAATCACCCTAGTACTCTGTCCAGGAGTTGCAATTAGTTTCTGGTGTTTGTAGGTTATGTGTTGGCGGCCGTGCATAGCGCTGACCCTAGGGGTGGGCTATGTTGCGGTAGATACACCGTGGCACGGTGTACCGAGTCACCCGTTTGGTGTCTCGGAAACTTTGTTCACATCGTTCGGGGCCGTATGTGGAAACCTCAGCCGGACTCCCTGCGGATGGAACCTGGATAGGCGATAAACCTGGACTAGGGGCTTGAGTGTTTAGGTAGGCCATGGCCGACACCCTCGTTGGGCTTCCGCTTGAAGGTTGTCGAGTACATGTCGTGTAAATGACGGTAAGTGGTGAGAGCATGTATGAAGGAGTACACCCTTGCAGGGTTAGCATCATCTATTCGAATAGCCGCGTCCGCGGTAAAGGACTACTTGGTTTCCTATACAGTTCATAGACAAGTTAATGGATACTACTAAAAGACTCAAGATAAGTGTGAGTACCGAGGATGGCCCTCTTGTAGGATGACGAGGGAGGATCCCCGGTGGTGTATTGTGTTGGTGATTAGTGGACTCGTGTGCGAAAACTATTTTACTAAGTGGTGTCCCGTAGGATAGCTTAGCCAAGATTCAAAGCTGGCTTGCTGCAATAACTCCACCACCTTCTTGAGAATGAGCATGTATAGTAGGTTCTGATGTAAGACTTGCTGAGTACCTTTGTACTCATGTTTATTTAATTACTATTTCCAGACGACAACACCGCCCCCTCCGATGGGTTTTATGTAGATCTCGACGTCGATGAGTGACTTGCCACCCAGGTGGTGATCCTTGCCATGGAGGGCCCTTTGTAGATAGACAGGCTTCGAGAAGCCTTCTTTCTTTCTAGTGTCTATACTCAGACTATTTGCTTCCGCATGTGCTTGTATGCTTGTATGACTTGAGTGTCGGGTCATGTGACCCCTAGCTGTATGAACATGTTATGTATGGCTCTCTGGAGCCTTTAAATAAAGTACTTGAGTTGTAGAGTTTTGTTGTGATGCCATGTTGTATTTACACATATCGAGCATATTGTGTGTATGACTGAAATGCTTGGTATGTGTGGGATCCGACAATCTAGTTGTTTATCCTTGGCAGCCTTTCTTATGGGGAAATGTAGTCTAGTGTTCCTCGAGCCATAGTAGTCCGCTACAGCCCGGTTCAGCGGAGTCGTGCTAGCCCAGCACTACTGCTCAGGACAATTGACTAGCCGGCATGTGTTTCACTTCGTTCCTATGTCTATTCCTTCGGGGAAATGTCACGCGATGACATCCGGAGTCCTGCCTAGCCTGCTGCAGCCCGGGTTCCCCGGAGTCCTGTTAGCCCAGTGCTACAGCCCGGATTCACTCGCTGATGACCGACATGCTCGATGTGATTCATGTATGCATGTCCCCATAGGTCTGTGCCGCTTTGGGTTCTCGACTAGCCATGTCGTCCCGGGTTCTCTGTCATATGGATGCTAGCGACACTATCATATACGTGAGACAAAAGGCGCAAACGGTCCCGGGCCATGGTAAGACGACACCCGTGGGGATACCGTGCGTGAGGCCGCAATGTGATATGAGGTGTTACCGGCTAGATTGATGTGACTTCGAATCGGGGTCCTGACACATACCATCGATGTCTTCGGAGTCGAAGTCGAGCATGTCGGTTAAGTCATCGACAGTGGCTACTAAGTGGGTGGTGGGTGGGTGGCGAATTTCTTCGTCATCCACATCCCAATCCTGACGGACGTAGTTCGGCCAGGACTCTACTGACAAGGAGAGAGAACTTAATGAGTTCAGTATGTCACCAAAGGGCGAGTGCTGAAAATTATCCGCGGAGGTAAACTCCATGATTGGCGCCCAATCGGATTCGACAGGAACGGGTGCAGGCGGTTCGGAGTCCGTGGCCAGAGAAGGATCCGGCAATTTAGCAACACGGCTCTCGTGAAGGGTAAGGTCGATATTCGGCTCGATCGCCGCTGAGGATACGGCCTCCGTGACGGGGTCTATCCACCCGTCCATGGATGGTGCAACTGGCTCCGTATTGAGGCTCGGAGCGGCTGCCGGTGCGATCTCCTGAGTACTGTCCGATGGTTGAGCTAAATCGTACTCATCGTGACCGCGTGGCGCACAAGGCAGGGGCTCAAATCCATCGAAGATTAAGTCTCCGCGGATATCAGACATGTAGTTTAAGCTTCCAAACCTGACCTGGTGGCCAGGGGCGTAACTTTCGATCTGCTCCAGATGGCCAAGCGAGTTGGCCCGCAATGCGAAGCCGCCGGACACAAAGATCTTTCCGGGGAGAAAAGTCTCACCCTAGTCTGCATCGCTATCGATGATCGTAGGAGCCATCAAGCCTAATGGCGACGACACAGAGGAACTCTCAATGAAAGCACCAATGTCGGTGTCAAAACCGGCGGATCTCGGGTAGGGGGTCCCGAACTGTGCGTCTAAGGCGGATGGTAATAGGAGGCAAGGGACACGATGTTTTACCCAGGTTCGGGCCCTCTTGATGGAGGTAAAACCCTACGTCCTGCTTGATTTATTCTTGATGATATGAGTATTACAAGAGTTGATCTACCACGAGATCGGAGAGGCTAAACCCTAGAAGCTAGCCTATGGTATGATTGTCTGTTGTCCTACGGACTAAAACCCTCCGGTTTATATAGACACCAGAGGGGGCTAGGGTTACACAAGGTCGGTTACCAAGGAGGGGATATACATATCCATATTGCCTAGCTTGCCTTCCACGCCAAGTAGAGTCCCATCCGGACACGAGACGAAGTCTTCAATCTTGTATCTTCATAGTCCAATAGTCCGGCCAAAGGATATAGTCCGGCTGTCCGGAGACCCCCTAATCCAGGACTCCCTCAACCGTCCAGCAATCCTACGATGGAATTACTCACGCACGGTGGTGAGCATCATGAAATTGGTGATGGAGGATGGTTGATGATGATGATGGCGATGGATTCCCCTCTCCGGAGCCCCGAACGGACTCCAGATCAGCCCTCCCGAGAGGTTTTAGGTCTTGGCAGCGGCTCCATATCATAAAACACGATGAATTCTTCTGTCTGATTTTTTTCTCCCTGAAACACAATATATAGAGTTGGAGTTAGAGTCGGAGAGGCACCAGGGGGACCACGAGGTAGGGGGGCGCGCCCTAGGGGGGCAGGCGCGCCCCCCACCCTCGTGGACAGGTGGTGGGCTCCCTGGCCTTCATCTTTTGCAGGTATTTTTATATTTTCCAAAAAGTTGCTCTATGAAGTTTCAGGTCATTCCGAGAACGTTTGTTTCTGCACATGAATAACACCATTGTAATTGTGCTGAAAACAGCGTCAGTCCGGGTTAGTTCCATTGAAATCATGCAAGTTAGAGTCCAAAACAAGCGCAACAGTGTTTGGAAAAGTAGATACGACGGAGACGTATCACACGACATATAGAACATATACACTAGAGCAACATATCGCATGGTAAAATTAGATAGCATAATGCACTAGAATTTGTTAAGGAAAGGCAAGAGCGGCACACGCAACGGGTAAACCGAGCATGCTTAAACCGTCATAGCTAGCAAATGGCAAGGTGCTCCTCCATGATCTGGGGGTTGGCACAAATGGCAGCCATCGTGACCTCATCTGCGCGTGCGGCCACGATTTGCTTCTCCGTTGCCAAATGCTCCTTGAGATCCTGGCTATACTGCATGCACCATGGCTTAGGGCGACGCTTATTTGGTGGAGGGGTCGGTGATTTGGCTGGAAGGTGTCGCGCCAGCGGTCGGGGCATGTGGGATGTGGAAGGAGGAGGAGGATGGGGGTCGGGTGTTGCTACCTCTTGAGCACTGCATTGGTTTTCCCTTGAAGAGGAAAGGGTGATGCAACAAAGTAGCGTAAGTATTTCCCTCGGGGTATGTGAACATATATAGGAGGAAGAAGTATGTCGGTTGAGCCAACAGGGGCCCACGAGGTGGAGGGCGCGCCCCCTGCCTCGTGGACACCTCGTTCCTTTCTTGACGTCCAATCCAAGTCCTCTAGATCACGTTTGTTCCAAAAATCACGCTCCCGAAGGTTTCATTCCGTTTGGACTCCCTTTGATATTCCTTTTATGCAAAACACTGATATAGGCAAAAAACAGCAATTTGCACTGGGCCTTGGGTTAATAGGTTAGTCCCAAAAATAATATAAAAGTGTAAAATAAAGCCCATTAACATCCAAAACAGATAATATAATAGCATGGAACAATCAAAAATTATAGATACGTTGGAGACGTATCAAGCATCCCCAAGCTTAATTCCTGCTCGTCCTCGAGTAGGGTAAATGATAAAAACAGAATTTTTGATGTGGAATGCTTTGTAGCATGTTCTTCAATGTATTTTTCTCTATTGTGGCATGAATGTTCAGATCTTAAATATTCAAGACAAAATTTTATTGTTCACATAATAATCGTAATACTCCAAGTATGCTAATCAAGCAATTATGTCTTATTAAAATACCATAGCCAAAGAAAACTTATCCCTACAAAATCATATAGTTTGGCCATGCTTCATTTTCGTCACACAAAATGTTGCCATCATGCACAACTCCGATGACAAGCCAAGCAATTGTTTCATACATAGCCTTTTCAAACTCTTTCAACTTTTACGCAATATAGGAGTGCGAGCCATGGACATAGCACTATGGGTGGAATAGAATATGATGATTGAGGTTGTGTGAGAAGACAAAAGGGAGAAAGTCTCACATTGACGAGGCTAATCAATGGGCTATGGAGATGCCCACCGATTGATGGCAATGCAAGGAGTAGGGATTGCCATGCAACGGAGGCACTATAGCTATAAATATATGAAATCTCATCAAAGAAGCTAAGTGGGTGTGCATCAACCTTGCTTACTCATGAAGACCCAGGGCATTTGAGGAAGCCCATCATTGGAATATACAAGCCAAGTTTTATAATGAAAAATTCCCACTAGTATATGAAAGTGACAAAATAAGAGACTCTCTATCATGAAGATCATGGTGCTAGTTTGCACAAGTGTGGAAAAAGGATAGTAACATTGTCCCTTCTCTCTTTTTCTCTCTTTTTTTGTTTGGGCCTTCTTATTTTTATGGCCTCTTTTTTTCCTTCCAGAGTCTCATCCTGACTTGTGGGGGAATCATAGTCTCCATCATCCTTTCCTCACATGGGACAATGCTCTAATGATGATCATCACACTTTTATTTACTTACAACTCAAGAATTATAACTCGATACTTAGAACAAAATATGACTCTATGTGAATGCCTCCGGCGGTGTACCGGGATTGTGATGAATGAAGACTGACATGTATGAAAAATTAAGCCTGGTGGCTTTTCCAAAAATACGATGTCAACTACATGATCATGCAAAGCAATATGACAATGATGATGCGTGTCATAATAAATGGAACGGTGGAAAGTTGCATGGCAATATATCTCGGAATGGCTATGGAAATGCCATAATAGGTAGGTATGGTGGCTCTTTTGAGGAAGATATAAGGAGGCTTATGTGTGATAGAGCGTATCATATCACGGGATTTGGATGCACCGGCGAAGTTTGCACCAACTCTCAAGGTGAGAAAGGGCAATGCACGGTACCAAAGAGGCTAGCAATGGGGTGAGAGTGTGTATAATCCACGGACTCAGCATTAGTCATAAAGAACTCACATACTTATTGCAAAAATCCACAAGTCATCAAAACCAAGCACTACGCGCATGCTCCTAGGGGGATGGATTGGTAGGAAAAGACCATCGCTCGTCTCCGACCGCCACTCATAAGGAAAGCAATCAAAGAACACCCCATGCTTAAAATTTGTCACATAATGTTTACCATACGTGCATGCTACTGGACTTGCCAACTTCAACACAAGTATTCATCAATTTCAAAATTACTCAACTAGCATATCTCTAATATTACCACCTTTATATCTCAAAACAACTATAACAACAACAACAACAAAGCCTTTAGTCCCAAGCAAGTTGGGGTAGGCTAGAGGTGAAACCCATAAGATCTCGCAACCAACTCATGGCTCTGGCACATGGATAGCAAGCTTCCACGCACCCATGTCCATAGCTAGCTCTTTGTCGATACTCCAATCCTTCAGGTCTCTCTTAACGGACTCCTCCCATGTCAAAATCGGTCGACCCCGCCCTCTCTTGACATTCTCCGCACGCTTTAGCCGTCCGCTATGCACTGGAGCTTCTGGAGGCCTGCGCTGAATATGCCCAAACCATCTCAAACGATGTTGGACAAGCTTCTCCTCAATTGGTGCTACCCCAACTCTATCTCGTATATCATCATTCCGGACTCGATCCTTCCTCGTGTGGCCACACATCCATCTCAACATACGCATCTCCGCCACACCTAACTGTTGAACATGTCGCCTTTTAGTCGGCCAACACTCCGCGCCATACAACATTGCGGGTCGAACCGCCGTCCTGTAGAACTTGCCTTTTAGCTTTTGTGGCACTCTCTTGTCACAGAGAATGCCAGAAGCTTGGCGCCACTTCATCCATCCGGCTTTCATTCGATGGTTCACATCTTCATCAATACCCCCATCCTCCTGCAACATTGACCCCAAATACCGAAAGGTGTCCTTCCGAGGTACCACCTGGCCATCAAGGCTAACCTCCTCCTCCTCACAGCTAGTAGTACTGAAACCGCACATCATGTACTCGGTTTTAGTTCTACTAAGCCTAAACCCTTTCGATTCGAAGGTTTGTCTCCATAACTCTAACTTCCTATTTACCCCCGTCCGACTATCGTCAACTAGCACCACATCATCCGCAAAGAGCATACACCATGGGATATCTCCTTGTACACCCCTTGTGACCTCATCCATCACCAATGCGAAAAGATAAGGGCTCAAAGCTGACCCCTGATGCAGTCCTATCTTAATCGGGAAGTCATCGGTGTCGACATCACTTGTTCGAACACTTGTCACAACATTATTGTACATGTCCTTGATGAGGGTAATGTACTTTGCTGGGACTTTGTGTTTCTCCAAGGCCCACCACATGACATTCCGCGGTATCTTATCATAGGCCTTCTCCAAGTCAATGAACACCATATGCAAGTCCTTCTTATGCTCCCTATATCTCTCCATAAGTTGTCGTACCAAGAAAATGGCTTCCATGGTCGACCTCCCAGGCATGAAACCAAACTGACTTTTGGTCATGCTTGTCATTCTTCTTAAGCGGTGCTCAATGACTCTCTCCCATAGCTTCATTGTATGGCTCATCAGCTTAATTCCACGGTAATTAGTACAACTCTGAACATCTCCCTTGTTCTTGAAGATTGGTACTAATATACTCCGTCTCCATTCTTCTGGCATCTTGTTTGCCCGAAAAATGAGGTTGAAAAGCTTGGTTAGCCATACTATCGCTATGTCCCCAAGACCTTTCCACACCTCAATGGGGATACAACCAGGGCCCATCAGCTTGCCTCCTTTCATCCCTTTTAAAGCCTCCTTCACCTCAGACTCCTGGATGCGCTGCACAAAACGCATGCTGGTCTCATCAAAGGAGTCATTCAGTTCAATGGTAGAACTCTCATTCTCCCCATTGAACAGCTTGTCGAAGTACTCCCGCCATCTATGCTTAATCTCTTCGTCCTTCACCAAGAGTTGGCCTGCTCCGTCCTTGATGCATTTGACTTGGCCAATATCCCTCGTCTTCCTCTCCCGGATCTTAGCCATCTTATAGATGTCCCTTTCACCTTCCTTCGTGCCTAACCGTTGGTAGAGGTCCTCATATGCCCGACCCCTTGCTTCACCAACAGCTCGCTTTGCGGCCTTCTTCGCCATCTTGTACTTCTCTATGTTGTCTGCACTCCAATATCTCAAAACAACTATCAAGCATCCAATTTCTCTTAGCATTTAAAATTTATAACCAAAGTGAATTACCATGCTGTTCTAAAGGACTCTCAAAATGATATAAGTGAAGGATGAGAGATCAATTATTTCTATAAAATGGAACCACTGTCGTGGTCTAAAAGATATAAGCGAAGCACTAGAGAAAAATTTATCCAACTCAAAAGATATAAGTGAAGCACATAGAGTATTCTAATAAATTCCAATTCATGTGCGTCTCTCCCAAAAGGTGTGTACAGCAAGGATGATTGTGGTAAACTAAAAAGAAAATACTCAAATCATACAAGACGCTCCAAGCAAAAGACATATCATGTGGCGAATAAAAATATAGCTCCGAGTAAAGTTACCGATGGACGAAGACAAAAGAGGGGATGCCTTCCGGGGCATCCCCAAGCTTAGGCTTTTGGTTGTCCTTGGATTTTACCTCGGTGTGCCTTGGACATCCCCAATCTTAGGCTCTTTCCACTTCTTGTTCCATAATCCATCAAATCTTTACCCAAAACTTGAAAACTTCACAACACAAAACTTAAAGAAAAATCACGTGAGCTCCGTTAGTAAAAGAAAACAAACCATCACTTCAAGGTACTATAATTAACTCATTATTTATTTATATTGGTGTTAAACCTACTGTATTCCAACTTTTCTATGGTTCATATACTCTATTACTAGGCATAGATTCATCAAAATAAGCAATCAACACACGAAAAAAAAATCTGTCAAAAGTAGAACAGTCTGTAGTAATATGTAGGTTTCGAATACTTCTGGAACCCCAAAAATTCTAAAATAAATTTCTGGACGTGAGGAATTTATCTATTAATCATCTTAAAAAATAATTAACTAAATATCACTCTCCAGTAAAATATGGCAGAAAATCTCGTGAGCGCTAAAGTTTCTGTTTTTTACAGCAAGATCGCAAAGACTTTCCCCAAGTCTTCCCAAAGGTTCTACTTGGCACAAACACTAATTAAAAGCATAAAACCACATCTACAGAGGCTATATGAATTATTTATTACTAAACATAATCAAAAAGAAAGAAACAAAAATAAAATTGGGTTGCCTCCCAACAAGCGCTATCGTTTAACGCCCCTAGCTAGGCATAAAGGCAAAGATAGATCTAGGTATTATCATCTTTGGTATGCAATCCATAAGTGGCTCTCATAATAGATTCATAAGGTAATTTAATTTTACTTCTAGTAAAGTGTTCCATTCCCTTCCTTAACGGAAATTGGAATCTAATATTCCCTTCCTTCATATCAACAATTGCACCAATCGTTCTAAGGAAAGGTCTACCAAGAATAATAGGACATGAAGGATTGCAATCTATATCAAGGACAATGAAATCTACTGGCAAATAATTCCTATTTGCAACAATAAGAACATCATTAATTCTTCCCATAGGTTTCTTAATGGTGGAATCCGCAAGATGCAAGTTTAAAGAACAATCATCAAATTCACAGAAACCTAGCAAATCACACACAATTTTAGGAATCGTGGAAACACTAGCACCCAAATCACATAAAGAAAAGCATTCATGATCTTTAATCTTAATTTTAATAGTAGGTTCCCACTCATCATGAAGCTTTCTAGGGATAGAAACTTCCAATTCAAGTTTTTCTTCATAAGATTGCATAAAAGCATCAACGATATGTTTAGTAAAAGCTTTATTTTGACTCTAAGCATGTGGAGAATTTAGCACAGATTGCAACAAGGAAATAAAATATATCAAAGATAAATTACATAATTAAATTCCTTGAAATCCAAGATTGTGGGTTCATTGCCATTTAAAGTTTTGACCTCTCCAATCCCACTTTTATCAATTTTTGCATCAAGATCTAAAAACTCCGAATCATTGGGACGTCTTTTAACTAAAGTTGACTCATATCCAGTCCCATCATTACCAAGATTCATTGCAAAACAAAGATTTAATAGGGGACACATCAATCACTTTTAGATCTTCATCCTTATTATCATGGAAACTAGAAGAACACGCTTTCACAAAGCAATCTTTTAAGGACGCAACCTAGCGGTTCTTTCTTTGCACTCATCAATGGAAATTCTCATGGCTTTGAGAGACTCATTGATATCATGCTTAGGTGGAATAGATCTAAGTTTTAAAGAATCAACATCAAGAGAAATTCTATCCACGTTCCTAGCCAACTCATCAATCTTAGACAATTTTTCTTCAATCAAAGCATTGAAACTCTTTTGCAAACTAATAAAATCTTTAATATTAGATTGAAAATTAGAGGGAATATTATTATAATTTCCATAAGAATTGTTGTAGGAATTACCATAATTATTAGAGGAATTACTAGGAAACATCCTAGGATTATTACCTCTACAAGCGTTATTACCAAAATTGTTCCTACCAACAAAATTCACATCCATAGATTCATTATTATTCTCAATCAAAGTAGACAAAGTCATATAATTAGGATCAGAAGAAACACTTTTACTAGCAAACAATTTCATAAGTTCATCCATCTTTCCACTCAAAACATTGATTTCTTCTATAGCATGCACCTTTTTATTAGTAGATCTTTCAATATGCCATTGAGAATAATTAACCATAATATTATCTAGGGGTTTAGTAGCTTCTCCTAAAATGATTTCCATAAAAGTGCCTCCCACGGCTGAATCTAAAAGATTTATAGAAGCAAAGTTCAATCCAGCATAAATTTTTTGTATAATCATCCAAAGATTCAAACCATGTGTGGGGAAATTACGTATCATTAATTTCATCCTCTCCCAAGCTTGTGCAACATGTTCATGATCAAGTTGCTGAAAATTTATAATATCATTTCTCAGAGTGATGATCTTAGCAAGAGGAAAATACTTAGAGATAAAAGCATGTTTGCACTTATTCCATGAATCGATACTATTTTTAGGCAAAGACGAAAACCAAGTTTTGGCACGATCTCTAAGACAAAACGGGAATAGCTTCATTTTAACAATATCATTATCCACGTCTTTCTTCTTTTGCATATCACACAAATCAACAAAGTTGTTTAGATGGGTAGCGGCATCTTCACTAGGAAGGAAGGAAAAGGGATCTTTCATAACAGGATTCAGCAAGGCAGCATTAATTTCACCAGATTCAGCATTGATAAGTGGAGCAATCAGAGTGCTAATAAAATCATTATTGTTGGTATTGGAAAAGTCACACAATTTAGTATTATCTTGAGCCAACGTGACGAGCAAGCAATCCAATACACAAGCACACAAGAAACAAGCAAAAACAGGCAGACTGGAAAAGAGAAGGGGAATGGAAAAAGAGGGCAAATAAAACGACAACCGTGAAGTGGGGAGAGGAAAACGAGAGGCAAATGGCAAATAATGTAATGTGAGGGATAAGATTTTGTGATGGGTACTTGGTATGTCTTGACTTGTGCGTAGACTCCCCGACAACAGTGCTAGAAATCCTTCTTGCTACCTCTTGAGCACTGTATTGGTTTTCCCTTGAAGACGAAAGGGTGATGCAGCAAAGTAGCCTAAGTATTTCCCTTAGTTTTTGAGAACCAAGGTATCAATCCAGTAGGAGGCCACATGCAAGTCCCTCATACCTACACAAACAAATAAAAACCTCGCAACCAACGCGATAAAGGTGTTGTCAATCCCTTCACGGTCACTTACGAGAGTGAGATCTGATAGAGATAATAATGATAAGATGAATATTTTTGGTATTTTTATGATACAGATTGAAAGTAAAGAGTGCAAATTAAAAATAGATTGGAAACTTATATGATGGAAGATAGACCCGGGGGCCATAGGTTTCACTAGTGGCTTCTCTCAAGATAGCATAAGTATACGGTGGGTGAACGAATTACTATCGAGCAACTGATAGAAAAGCGAATAATTATGAGAATATCTAGGCATGATCATGTATATAGTCATCACGTCCATGACAAGTAGACCGACTCCTCCCTGCATCTACTACTATTACTCCACATGTCGACCACTATCTAGCATGCATCTAGAGTATTAAGTTCATAAGAACAGAGTAATGCATTAGGTAAGATGACATGATGTAGATGGATAAACTCAAGCAATATGATATAAACCCCATCTTTTTATCCTCGATGGAAACAATACAATACATGTCGTTTCTCTTTCTGTCACTAGGATCGAGCACCGCAAGATTGAACCCAAAGCTACGCACTTCTCCCATTGCAAGAAAGATCAATCTAGTAGACCAAACCAAACTGATAATTTGAAGAGACTTGCAAAGATAACCAATCATGCATAAAAGATCTCAGGGAAGAATAAAATATTGTTCATAGATAGACTTGATCATAAACCCACAATTCATCGGATCTCGACAAACACACCACAAAAAGAGTTACATCAAATAGATCTCGACGAAGATCAAGGAGAACTTGTATTGAGATCCGAAGAGAGAGAAGAAGCCATCTAGTTAATAACTATGGACCCCGAAGGTCTGAAGTAAACTACTCACACATCATCGAAGGGGCCATGGAGTTGATGTAGAGGCCCTTCATGATCGATGCCACCTCTCACGGAGCTCCGGAAAAGGCCCCAAGATGTGATCTCTTGGGTAAAGAAGGTTGCGGCGGTGGAAATAGGGTTTTGTGGTGCTCATGGATGTTTTCGGGGTATGTGAACATATATAGGAGGAAGAAGTTGGTCGGTTGAGCCACGAGGGGCCCATGAGGGGGGAGGGCGCGCCCAGGGGGGTAGGGGCTCCCCTACCTCATGGACACCTCGTTCATTTCTTGACGTCCACTCCAAGTCCTCTGGATCACATTTGTTCCAAAAAAAACGCTCCTGAATGTTTCATTCTATTTGGACTCCGTTTGATATTCCTTTTCTGCGAAACACTTAAATAGGCAAAAAACAACAATTTGCACTGGGCCTTGGGTTAATAGGTTAGTCCCAAAGATAATATAAAAGTGTAAAATAAATCCCATTAACATCCAAAACAGATAATATAATACCATGGAACAAACAAAAATTATAGATACGTTGGAGATGTATCAGGTGTGGATTACCTGCCTGGATAGATGAGGCCGAGCAGCTTGAAGGAGCGTCGCCGGCGAGGAGGCGGCGCTGCAAGAAAGGAGTGAAGGTTTCGACTTGGAAAGGAACGTGGAAACAGGTGAAATGTGGCTTTTGGTAAGGGGGCGTGGAGGTAGAAATTTTTGCGGAAGCCGAAAATTTGGAATTGGTTGAGCGAAAAAACGAGCGCGCAAAGTGTCATCAGACACTATCCCTTATTCAGAACTATGTACGACATGTGAACATCATTAATGATTCAGATAGCTTAACCCGCGTGTGATGAGTTTGAACATGAAAATTTTTCGTTCAAATTTCCCGGGTTACAGTGGTCATTCACGTCATTGCATAATTTGGGTACACAAAGGAGACTACAACACACCCACACTTCTTAATCGAGCAAGTTCAGCAATTAAACAGAGCTAGCTGACCTAAACATTACTCTAAAAATTTAAAGACCGGCGCTCTTAATTAAATAAAACAAAGAGTACTACTACGGCTGGTGCTCGTTGATCTCCGCCGTCGCCTCCATGTCCAGTTTGTGCCTGATGGTCTCCTGGGGAAGGGGCTCCATGGCATCCATCGCACCATACTCGGCAAGCATCTCGCCGTCAGTCTCTGCCATCTCTTCGGAAAAGACTACCACGAGATGGGCATGGGCGGCCATGATCTGGGCTTGGACGGGCTCCGTCGTGGCAAGGTATGCAGCGGAGGAACGGACGGCTGCTCGAACGCTCCTAGCGGTTGCCAACTCTTCGGCCATGGGTTGCCGACCGTCGTTGGAGAAGCATTGTTTGATTTGTGTGGTGAACGCCACAAGCTGGGCATGGGCGGCCTCGATATGGTCATGGGCGGTCTCCATCAGCCCTAAGGCTGCCGCAGCGGAATGGACATTTGATGTGCCACTCTTACCAGTTTCTATCCCCGAGGCAGATGTTGCTGCCGCCACCTAAGAAGCAACAGTGGTCGTTTGGGATCCCTGGCCTCTCGGTCGCAGATTGCGGCCGCGCTCATGCACCTTGTTAGCATGCGCATGGCGGCTGCGGCCGCACTCCACCTCCCCATCTTTTGCTGGAGATGATTGAACAGTGAAATGATATTTGGGGAGTGAGCTAGTGCGCTTGACACTCCGGCTGTGGACTATAGCCGACGCACCTTCTCGCGTAAGCCATAGGGGTACTATACACCAACGGTGCTCCAGGATATTTTGTACTGTATCTCACACGGCTGGTGATAATAAACTATGTGGGATCTCCTTGATTTTGTGTGGGATCTACTCGATTTTTCATCTTGATTTGAATTACATGATGGGGTCACAGTGTCAATGGATGGTGTTTGAATTGCTAGAACTTTTATCTATAGTGAACATGCAACTATATGTGTGTCATAAAAAAATTGGAATTATTCAGGGTTCGTTTGGACATTTTAAACATTAAATTGATTTTCTAGCCATTTCAGGTGCACAATTCAAAATTAAACTACATGCTCATGCTCCGGTGCACCAACATGGGTTGTAAAATCATATATGTGCCCATGGGTTTATGCTAAAGTCCCATGCAAGAAATGGGGATGAATTTCGAACACCATGACACCGTGGCTCTCTGGCAAACGTTGAGGTACCTGCTTTTGTAATTCTAGTAAATCCAAAACTCGTTTGAAATTTATGAAACTCGGCATGCTATCATGGAGGGGCATCAACATGTCGTGGTAATTTTTTGTCCCATTTGGGGCAGGTTTGGGTATAAGCTTCTGACAACAAGCCTAATGGTTTTGGTATGGAACGTGCCACCTTTAGGCAAACATTTTCTAGTGTCAACATAGAACAACAGGAGTGTTGTATTAAATTTTGGAATTTTTCGGGGTTTGTTTGGACATTTTTATACATTAGCTGGGGTTTCTAGGAATTTTATGTGCATAATTCAAATTTGAACTACATGCACATGCAGCAGTGCTTATAAATTGGTTGAAAATCAAATATGTGTCCTTGGGTGCATGCTTAGGTCACATGCAAGAAATGGGGATGAATTTCAAACACCCTACCACCGTCACTCGGCCGCAAACATTGAGATACCTGGTTTTTAAATTCTAGAAAATCCAAAACTCGTCTGAAATTCATGAAACTTGGCATGCTATCATGGAGCGCCATCATGATGCCGTGGTAAAATTTTTGTCCCATTAAGGGCAGGTTTGGGTGTAACCTTCTGTAACACCCCGGATGTAACTTTCCCAATTTGTACTCCAACTCTTGCCGTTTCCGGTGTTAAGTTATTTTATTTTCTCGGGTTCGGGTTTTTGTCTCCGTGTGTTGTTGTCGTTGTCATGCATCTCATATCATGTCATCATGTGCATTGAATTTGCATACATGTTCGTCTCTTGCATTCGAGCATTTTGCCCGTTGTCCGTTTTGCATTCCGGCGCTTCGTTCTCCTCCGGTGGTCATTTCTACCTTTCTTTCGTGTGTGGGGACTAAACATTTCCGGATTGGACCGAGACTTGCCAAGCGGCCATGGTTTACTACCGGTAGACCGCCTGTCAAGTTTCGTATCATTTGGACTTCGTTTGATACTCCAACGGTTAACCGAGGAACCGAAAAGGCCTCGTGTGTGTTGCAGCCCAACACCCCTCCATTTTGGCCCAAAACACACCTAACTCTGCTCCATCATCTAGAGCGTTCGATCACGATCGCGTGGCCGAAAACAGCACCTCATTTGGACTCTCCTAGCTCCCTCTACCTCTATTTAACCCCCCCCCCCCGAAATTCGGATCTCCTTCTTCCCCCGAAACCCTAAAAATCTGTCTCCGCCGCCGCCGGACGTGTCCGGACGGAGCCGGACAACGTCCGGATCCCACCGCCGCCAATCAGACGCCGCCAACTGTCCACACCGCCGCCTCCCACCACGCGGCCCGGGAGCCCAAGGCCGGCCCCCGCGGCCCACTCCCTCCACCGCCGCACGCCTTCGCCTCTTCCACGCCCGCGACGCCGCGCGCCGCCCTTCGCCGGTCGGCGACGCCACGCCCCATCGCCGGCCACCGCCGCCTCGACCGGGCCTCCTTGCCGCTTCCGCGCCGCCGCCACTGACCGCCGCCGTCCGCCGCCCGCCGCCTCCCGGCGCCGGCCTCCTCCTCTCCCTCGACTCCGGCGAGATCCCGCCGAGTCCGTCCACCACGACGCCATTGCCGGTGACCTCGAACTCCGGCGAACAGTGCATCTCCGGCGAGCTCGGATCCGACCTCGGTTCGCGTGCCGTGAATAGTAAACCCTAGATCCGGAGGTGTTTTTTTCTCTAAGTCCCGAAATTTCAGATCCAAGTGCCCATGTTCATAGCCTCGTAACTTTGCATCCGTAGCTCCGATTCAGGCATATAGCATATCAAAATGTTCATCTCAGAGAGTACATCATTTCACTCCATTGCATCATTTTCATTTGAGTTCATCTTGATGCCCGAAATGCTGTTAAAAGAGGGCTACTTGAGTTAATTGTCAGATCTGCTGCATCATTTAGCTTTTTGTCATTTTTGCCATGATTAATGTGTGCATGATATGCCCTGATGTTCTACATATGTTTTGTTAAGGGTTTTGCCATATTTCCAGAGGTGCAACCCATGTATTTTTGTGATGTGTGTGGTGACTTGCACAAGCTTGCAAAGTGGTGCACTTGTTAATGCTGTTTTCAGGGACTTAGCAATTCCACTAAGTCCTTGACCTGTTTATCTCATATGGCCATATGTTCATGTTGTTTCCTAGTGATCCGTGCCTCTTTTGAGGATGATCAGTAAGTATGTTTTGTTAATATTGTAGTGATCTATCCATCCATGTCTTTGTTTGCAATTTTGGAGCACCCTAGCTTGAGCCAATTGAGCTCTACTTTTGCTACTTTGTGAATCTGGGCAGATTGTCAACTTGTTTGCAATTTTGCCGATGATGTTGTAGTTGATCCGTGCATGCTATGCTATTGTTCTTGCCATGTCTAGCTTGCACTTTTTGTGTTCTTGATGGGTGTATGCTTATCTTATCATGACTTGCACCGTAGTGAGTGCATGGAGCTCGTAAACATGCCTACTTGAGTTATGTTTGAGCATGTGCCAGTTTTCACTAAGTCTGAAAACTGATTATGTTTTTGCTATGTTCACATGCTTGCAAATGTATTTTATGATCCCTTTTGGCTCAAGGTCACTAATGGACTTTTGTTAAGCTCTTTGAGTAGCTCCATGCCATGCTTTACTTTGCCATGTTCAGATCCTGTAGCATATAGTTTTGTTGCTCGGAAGAGTGCTACCTGATCTGAAATTCCAGACAAGTGTTAATTTCACTAAGTCCGAGATCTGTTTTCCATATGCATTTTTTCCATGCTTGTTTGAACCTGTTAATGGATGATTTGGCCGTAGCTCAGTGCTAGACTTTTGTTAAGCATCTTGAATGCATCCCTGCTATGTATTTTGTTGTCATGTTTGGGTGCTGTAGCATGTTTATCTCATTGCATTTAGATGGCTACTTGCTGTAAATCGCAGACCGTCGTCATATTTGAATCGCTTGCCATTTCCAAATCGTAACTCCGATTCCGGCGTTCTTTATATAGTTTTCAAGCGATTTCATCTCATCTTTCCAGTGGAACACTTGGATTTCCAAGTTGAGGCCAGGTTCTTGCATTTCCTGTCATATCTTGCATATGCATCCCGCATCGCATCCCGCATAGCATATCATCATCGCATCATATTGTTTGAGTCTTGCATGTGGTTGATTGTGTCCTTGTTGCTTGTTTGTCTTGTTTGGGTAGAGCCGGGATATGAGTTCACTAACGAGGAGCCCGTTGACTTTCCTTTCGAGGATCCTGTCAACTCTGACAATTGCGCAGGCAAGATGATCATACCCTCGAAATCACTACTATCTTTGCTATGCTAGATTGCTCGCTCTTTTGCTATGCCAATGCTACGATGCCTACCATTTGCTTTCAAGCCTCCCAAATTGCCATGTCAAACCTCTAACCCACCATGTCCTAGCAAACCGTTGATTGGCTATGTTACCGCTTTGCTCAACCCCTCTTATAGCGTTGCTAGTTGCAGGTGAAGATCGAAGGTTCCTTGTTGGAACATTTATTTACTTGTGGGATATCATTATATTTCTATGTTATCTTAATGCATCTATATACTTGGTAAAGGGTGGAAGGCTCGGCCTCTCGCCTAGTGTTTTGTTCCACTCTTGCCGCCCTAGTTCCGTCATATCGGTGTTATGTTCCCGGATTTTGCGTTCCTTACGCGGTTGGGTTATAATGGGAACCCCTTGATAGTTCGCCTTGATTAAAGCTTTTCCAGCAATGCCCAACCTTGGTTTTACCATTTGCCACCTAGCCTTTTCTTTCCCTTGGGTTCTGCAGACTCAAGGGTCATCATTATTTTAACCCCCCCGGGCCAGTGCTCCTCTGAGTGTTGGTCCACCTGTCAGCTGCCGGTGGCCACCAGGGGCAACTCTGGGCTGGCCTACCCGTACCTAAGACAATCTGAGTGTGCCCTGAGAAAGAGATATGTGCATCTCCTATCGGGATTTGTCGGCACATTCGGGCGGTGTTGCTGGTCTTGTTTTAACCTGTCGAAGTGTCATGAATAACCGAGATACCGAGTCTGATCGGAACGTCTTGAGAGGAGGTTTATTCCTTCATTGACCGTGAGAACTTGTCATGGGCTAAGTTGGGACTCCCCTGCAGGGTTTTGAACTTTGGAAAGCCGTGCCCACGGTATGGGCAGATGGGAATTTGTTAATGTCCAGTTGTAGATAACTTGAACCTTAACTTAATTAAAATGAATCAACTGAGTGTGTTACCGTGATGGCCTCTTCTCGGCGGAGTCCGGGAAGTCGACACAGTGTTGGAGTAATGTTTGCGCAGGTTGCTCTCTAGTTTCTCGCTCGCGCTTTGCCTCCTCTTCTCGCTCTCTTTTGCGAATAAGTTAGCCACCATATTTGCTAGTCGCTTGCTGCAGCTCCACATATATTTACCTTGCGTTACCTATAAGCTTAAATAGTCTTGATCGCGAGGGTGCGAGATTGCTGAGTCCCTGTGGCTCACAGATTACTATAATACCAGATGTAGGGCCTGATGATTCCGCTCCAGGAGACGCGCTTGAGGTCAAGTGGGACTTCGACGAAGAGTCTCAACGTTACTATGTTTCCTTTCCTGATGATCAGTAGTGGTGCCCAGATGAGGGTGATCGGGACCGTGTCGCTTGTTGGGTTATCTTTTACTTTGGCACCGTAGTCGGGCCATGAGTGTTTGGATGATGTAATGTTATTTATGTATTTGATTGACATGGCGAGTGTAAGCCAACTATGTTATCTCCCCTTTTATTATCATATTACATGGGATGTTGTGAAGATTGCCTAACTTGCGACATATGCCTTCAATGCGATTATGCCTCTAAGTCGTGCCTCGACACGTGGGAGATATAGTCGCATCGAGGGTGTTACAAGTTGGTAATCAGAGCCTTCCCCGACCTTAGGAGCCCCATTGCTTGATCGTTTTTAGCGGCTGAGTTGTGTCCAGAAAAATGTTTTGAGTCATTTAGGAATTATATATCGGAGAGTTTAGGAATTCTTTTTACTTCCCAGTCTCCTCATCGCTCTGGTAAGGCATCATGACGTAGAGTTTTGACTCTTCTCTTCTCAAATTTCACTAAAAAAATTTAGGATCACGCGGGTATCTTGGAATCATTCCGATGGTTTTATGATGAGAACATTGTCTTGGTGCCTCCTGTCAGGGGTTTAGTGGAAGTGTCCCGGGGAGTTGAGCTCTGAGGTGTTGTCGTCATAATTTTATCGTTGCAGTTCTGGAATACCTGAGTTTAGTACGCCGACATCGAAAATCTCTTTTATGCAGTTCGTTGGTGAGATAACCTCGACGCCACCCAGTACTGGGGCGGGAGTTCGGGAGTATCGCCATAACTTGTATAACGGATGCTTTTCGAAGGTTGAGGTAGATGGTTTCCGAAGGTTTCTTGGTTATGTGTTGAAGGATGGATACAGCTGGATGTAGGATTTGCTAGATTTGGGTGAGATATTATGCTTCCCCTGTATCCCCAACACCTGATTGCATAACCGGAAAGGTTCGGGAGTTTCATAGGTGGGAATTCTAGTAGCTCTAGTTCTTCTTCCACGGATATTGGTTTGAGATTGGGATTTCTTACCGATTATTCGTTCTTGATCCGTACCTTGTTGATTTATTTCTCTACCTTAATTCTAAGTGGCTTCTCAATTTATGGATATGTGACCATTTCAAGAGGAATGCATTCGTTCATTTTGTTCGGATGTGAAGACTATATGTTGCAATTTTCATTCTGTTGGATTCAGCTTCAATATTCGTCTGTCAATGTGCTAATGGTGGTCAACCTCTTCGGGATGGCTCCTCCAACGCGCACGACTCCGAATCCTAATCCGCCACCACCTCCACCTCCTCCGGAGGCATGGCAAGCTGTGATGGCCGCAACCAATGCAAACACACAGTTGATCATGCAAATTCTTCAAGAGCGCAATCAAGGCAACAATGAGAATCACTTTGCTACACTCAACCAGTTCCTCGCTAATGGGACAAAGACTTTCAGCAATTGTGTTGAGGCAACCGATGCTAACGATTGGCTAGTGGATCCGTGCAAGCATTTCGAGTGCAATAACGTCAGGCCTGAGGACTTTATCAAGTTCGCTTCGTTCTGACTCAAAGATCAAGCTGCAGAATGGTTCCAGCAGTACAAGGACTGCAGAGGTGGACGTGTTATCACTTGGGATGCTTTTCGTCGAGATTTTCGAGCTCATCATATTCCCTAGAGCGTGGTTGAAAGCAAGCGTGAGGAATTCCGCAACCTGAAGCAAGGCTCTTTGTCTGTCTATGACTACAACAAGTTGTTCCATAAGCTCACCCGCTTTGCCAAGCAGGATGTCCCTGATGAGAAGAGCATGATATACCAGTTCAGGGGTGGTCTCAGAGAAGAAATTCAGCTAGCTCTTGTTCTCTTTGAGCCCTTGAGGTACGATGAGTTCTACAACATGGCACTGAAGCAAGAGGCTGCTCAGTTGAGGTGTGATGCTTCCAAGAAGCGAGTCAGAGATGTTACTCCTTCTTCCTCTACTCAAGTGACCAAGCAGCAGAAGTATTGGCTTCCTCCTCCTCCGTTCCGTCAGCCGTATCAGCAGAAGAGCAAAGGTGGCAGTGGTTCTTCCCACCCACCCAACCCTGGCTTTTAGAACAAGACTTCGTCTCAAGCTCCAAGATCGAGTGCTCCGTATCACTGTCCGCTTTCAGAGGTCACGTGCAACAAGTGCCAACAGAAGGGTCACTATGCCAAAAAGTGTCTCAACTAGAGGCGTCTTCCTCCACCTCCTCCTGTGAGATCAACAAGTACAGCTATGGTCAAGCATAATCCCAAGCACGCCAAGGTCAATTTGCTGAATGCAGCTCAGGCAGAGGACTCACCAGATGTGATTATGGGTAACCTTCCTGTTAACGATGTTCCTGCAATAGTTCTTTTTGACACAGGTGCATCGCATTGTTTCAGCTCGAGACCGTTTTCATCTAGGCATGGTTTGGCTTTGCAAATTTTGCCTAGTCCATTAGCAGTTGTATCTCCCGGTAGGCGCATGCATGCTAACTCCGTTGCTCCGGATGTTACTATCACCTTGGGTGACTACAAGTTTCTGGCTTCTCCTACGGTTCTTGGTAACTCGGATATTGATCTTATTGTCAGAATGGATTGGCTTTCTAAGCACAAGGCTCAGCTTGATTGTGCAGCTAGGCAGACTCAATTGACTCATTCGTCTGAGGATGTAATTGTCTTTGCCGCTCGTGATGATACTATCCGTCTGTTTTCTCTCAATGAGAAGGGTGAACTCGATGCCATCTCTCAGATTCCAATTGTTTGCGAATATCAAGACGTCTTTCCAGAAGAGCTTCCAGGAATGCCTCCACACCGGCCAGTTGATTTCGTTATTGATCTTGAGCCCGGCACAGAACTTGTGTGCAAGCGTCCTTACAAGCTCGGCATTGAAGAGTTGAAGGAGCTGAAGAAGCAACTCGATATTCAAGAGAAAATGGGTCTCATTTGGCCTAGTTCGTCTTCATGTGGTTGTGGTGTTCTTTTTGTGAAGAAGAAGGATGGAACGGACCGACTTTGTGTTGATTACCGTCCATTGAACAAGAAGACCATCAAGAACAAATACCCACTTCCCAACATCAATGAGCTGTTCGAACGACTCAAAGGCGCCCAAGTATTCTCCAAGCTTGATCTCCGTACGGGTTATCATCAGATTCGAATCCGTGAGCAAGATATTCCCAAGACGGCGTTCAGGACAAGCTTTGGTTCATATGAATACACTGTCATGTCTTTTGGCCTCGTTAACGCTCCTACGACGTTCTCTCGCTTGATGAACTTCATATTCAACGCCTACACCAATGACTTCGTTTTGGTCTATCTCGACGACATTCTGGTTTTCTCCAAGAACAAGGAAGATCATGCCAAGCACTTGCGTTTGGTTCTCGATAAGCTCAAGGAACATCAGTTCTACGCCAAGTTCTCCAAGTGTGAATTTTGGCTCGATGAGGTTCTTTATCTTGGTCATATCATCTCTGCCAAGGGCATTGCCGTGAATCCTGAGAAGGTGTCTGCAATTGTGAATTGGGAACCTCCTCAGAACGTGAAGCAACTCCGTAGCTTCCTCGGTCTCGCAAGCTATTGCCGAAGATTCGTTGAAAACTTTTCTAAGATCGCGAAGCCTCTCTCTTCTTCTCCAGAAGCATGTCAAGTACATTTGGTCTCCGGAGTGTGACATTGCTTTCAACACTTTGAAAGAGAAATTGATCACTGCTCCAGTTCTGACTCCGCCTGATGAATCCAAGCCGTACGAGGTCTTTTGTGATGCCTCTCTCCAAGGTCTTGGCGCAGTATTGATGCAAGAGAAGAAAGTTGTTGCTTATACCTCTCGCCAGTTGAAGCCTAATGAGAAGAACTACCCCACTCATGATCTCGAGTTGGCGGCAGTTGTGCATGCTCTTTTGACTTGGAGATATCTTCTATTGGGAAGAAAAGTGGACATTTTCATTGATCACAAGAGTCTCAAGTACATCTTCACTCAGCCTAATCTCAACCTCAGGCAAACTTGATGGGTCGAAATGATTCAAGAGTATAATCCGAGTATTGAGTATACTCCAGGCAAGGCCAATGTGATTGCTGACGCATTGAGCAGGAAAGCTTACTGCAACAGTCTGATTCTCAAGCCTTATCAACCCGAGCTTTGTGAAGCTTTCCGCAAACTTAATCTGCAAGTTGTTCCTCAAGGTTTCCTCGCCAACCTTCAAGTCTCTCCTACCTTGGAAGACCAGATTCGCCAAGCCCAGCTTCTTGATGCTATGGTGAAAAAGGTGAAGATTGGGATTGCCAAGAGTCAACCCAAGTACAAGTGCTACCGCCTTGATGACAAGGACACTCTCTTCTTCGAGGATCGTATTGTTGTACCCAAAGGTGACCTCCGTAAAGTGATCATGAACGAGGCTCACAATTCTCTCCTCTCCATCCACCCTGGGAGCACGAAGATGTATCAGGACCTTAAGCAGCTTATTGGTGGACTCGAATGAAGCGCGAGATTGCTCAATTCGTGAATGAATGTGATGTCTGCAGAAGAGTGAAGGCAGAACACCAAAGGCCAGCTGGTCTCCTCCAACCTCTTGCCATTCCAGAATGGAAGTTTGACCACATTGAAATGGACTTCGTGACTGGGTTTCCAAAGTCCAAGCGTGGCAATGATGCTATATTCGTTGTCATCGACAAACTCACCAAAGTGGCTCACTTTCTGCCTATCAAAGAGTCGATCACTGCAGCTCAATTGGCGGAACTCTATACCTCTCGTATTGTCTCTCTGCACGGTATTCCTCAAGTGATCTCTTCAGACCGTGGCAGCATCTTTACCTCGAAGTTTTGGGATTCTTTTTAGAAGGCCATGGGCACCAACATCCGCTTCAGCACAGCATTCCATCCTCAAACCAGCGGTCAAGTCGAGCGTGTCAACCAGATTCTTGAAGATATGCTCAGGGCTTGTGTGATCTCCTTCGGCATGAAGTGGGAGGATTGTCTTCCTTATGCTGAATTCTCCTACAATAACAGTTTTCAAGCAAGTTCGGGCAAGGCCCCATTTGAAATTCTGTATGGCAGGAAGTGCCGTACCCCTCTCAACTGGTCTGAAACCGGTGAACGTCAGCTTTTGGGTAATGACTTAATCACAGAGGCAGAGGCAATGTGCAAAGTCATTCGTGATAACCTCAAAGCAGCCCAATCCCGCAAGAAGAGCTACTATGACAGTAAGCACCGTGATTTGGCTTTCGAGATCGGAGATCATGTTTACCTCCGCGTCTCTCCTATGAAAGGTACTCGCCGCTTCGGTATCAAAGGGAAGCTTGCCCCTAGATATGTGGGACCTTTCAAGATTGTCGGCAAGAGAGGCGACCTCGCCTATCAACTCGAGCTTCCTTCAAACTTTGCAAATGTTCATGACGTGTTCCATGTCTCTCAGCTTCGAAAGTGCTTCAAGACTCCTGACCGCACCGTCAACATCGAGGACATTGAGCTCCAAGAAGATCTCTCTTATCATGAGCACCCAGTTGCTATTCTTGAAGAGACTGAACGCAAGACTCGCAACAAGTCAATCAAATTTCTCAAAGTCAAGTGGTCACACCATTCCGACCATGAAGCTACCTGGGAACACGAGGATCACCTCCGTTCTGAATACCCGGCGTTCTTTCAGTCCTAGATCTCGGGACGAGATCCTTTCGTAGTGGTGGAGTGTTGTAACACCCCGGATGTAACTTTCCCAATTTGTACTCCAACTCTTGCCGTTTCCGGCAATAAGTTATTTTATTTTCTCGGGTTCGGGTTTTTGTCTCCGTGTGTTGTTGTCGTTGTCATGCATCTCATATCATGTCATCATGTGCATTGCATTTGCATACGTGTTCGTCTCATGCATTCGAGCATTTTCCCCGTTGTCCGTTTTGCATTCCGGCGCTTCGTTTCTCCGGTGGTCATTTCTACCTTTCTTTCATGTGTGGGGATTAAACATTTCCGGATTGGACCGAGACTTGCCAAGTGGCCTTGGTTTACTACCGGTAGACCGCCTGTCAAGTTTCGTATCATTTGGACTTCGTTTGATACTCCAACCGCTAACCGAGGAACCAAAAAGGCCTCGTGTGTGTTGCATCCCAACACCCCTCCATTTTGGCCCAAAACCCACCTAACTCTGCTCCATCATCTAGAGCGTTCGATCATGATCGCGTGGCCGAAAACCGCACCTCATTTGGACTCTCCTAGCTCCCTCTACCTCTATTTAAACCCCCCCCCCCGAAATTCGGATCTCCTTCTTCCCCCAAAACCCTAAAAATCCGTCTCCGCCGCCGCCGGACGTGTCCGGACGGAGCAGGACAACGTCCGGATCCCACCGCCACCAATCAGACGCCGCCAAGTGTCCACGCCGCCGCCTCCCACCGCGCGGCCCGGGAGCCCAAGGCCGGCCCCCGCGGCCCACTCCCTCCGCCGCCGCATGCCTTCGCCTCTTCCACGCCCGCGACGCCGCGCGCCTCCCTTTGCCGGTCGGTGACGCCGCGCCCCATCGCCGGCCACCGCCGCCTCGACCGGGCCTCCTCGTCGCTTCCGCGCCGCCACCACCGACCGCCGCCGTCCGCCGCCCGCCGCCTCCCGGCGCCGGCCTCCTCCTCTCCCTCGACTCCGGCGAGATCCCGCCGAGTCCGTCCACCACGACACCATTGCCGGCGACCTCGAACTCCGGCGAACAGTGCATCTCCGGCGAGCTCGGATCCGACCTCGGTTCGCGTGCCGTGAACAGTAAACCCTAGATCCGGAGGTGTTTTTTCTCTAAGTCCCGAAATTTCAGATCCAAGTGCCCATGTTCATAGCCTCGTAACTTTGCATCCGTAGCTTCGATTCATCCATATAGCATATCAAAATGTTCATCTCAGGGAGTACATCATTTCATTCCATTGCATCATTTTCATTTGAGTTCATCTTGATGCCCGAAATGCTGTTAAAAGAGGGCTACTTGAGTTAATTGTCAGATTTGCTGCTTCATTTAGCTTTTTGTCATTTTTGCCATGATTAATGTGTGCATCATATGCCCTGATGTTCTACATATGTTTTGTTAAGGGTTTTGCCATATTTCCAGAGGTGCAACCCATGTATTTTTGTGATGTGCGTGGTGACTTGCACAAGCTTGCAAAGTGGTCCACTTGTTAATTCTGTTTTCAGGGACTTAGCAATTCCACTAAGTCCTTGAGCTGTTTATCACATATGGCCATATGTTCATGTTGTTTCCTAGTGATCCGTGCCTCTTTTGAGGATGATCAGTAAGGATGTTTTGTTAATATTGTAGTGCTCTATCCATCCATGTCTTTGTTTGCAATTTTGGAGCACCCTAGCTTGAGTCAATCGAGCTCTACTTTTGCTACTTTGTGAATCTGGGCAGATTGTCAACTTGTTTGTAATTTTGCCGATGATGTTGTAGTTGATCTGTGCATGCTATGCTATTGTTCTTGCCATGACTAGCTTGCATTTTGTGTGTTCTTGATGGGTGTATGCTTAGCTTATCATGACTTGCACTGTAGTGAGTGCATCGAGCTCGTAAACATGCCTACTTGAGTTATGTTTGAGCATGTGCCAGTTTTCACTAAGTCTGAAAATTGATTATGTTTTTGCTATGTTCACATGCTTGCAAATGTATTTTCTGATCCCTTTTCGCTCAAGGTCACTAAGGGACTTTTGTTAATCTCTTTGAGTAGCTCCATGCCATGCTTTACTTTGCCATGTTCAGATCCTGTAGCATATTGTTTTGTTGCTCCGAAGAGTGCTACCTGATCTGAAATTCCACACAAGTGTTAATTTCACTAAGTCTGAGATCTGTTTTCCATATGCATTTTTTCCATGCTTGTTTGAACCTGTTAATGGATGATTTGGCCGTAGCTCAGTGCTAGACTTTTGTTAAGCATCTTGAATGCATCCCTGCCATGTATTTTGTTGTCATGTTTGGGTGATGTAGCATGTTCATCTCATTGCATTTAGATGGCTACTTGCTGTAAATCGCAGACCGGCGTCATATTTGAATCGCTTGCCATTTCCAAACCGTAACTCTGATTCCGGCTTTCTTTATATCGTTTTCAAGCGATTTCATCTCATATTTCCAGTGGCACACTTGTATTTCCAAGTTGAGGCCAGGTTCTTGTATTTCCTGTCATATCTTGCATATGCATCCCGCATCGCATCCCGCATAGCATATCATCATCGCATCATATTGTTTGAGTCTTGCATGTGGTTGATTGTGTCCTTGTTGCTTGTTTGTCTTGTTTGGGTAGAGCCGGGAGACGACTTCGCTAACGAGGAGCCCGTTGAGTTTGCTTTCAAGGAACCAGTCAACTCTGACAACTGTGCAGGCAAGATGATCATACCCTCGAAATCACTACTATCTTTGCTATGCTAGATTGCTCGCTCTTTTGCTATGCCAATGCTATGATGCCTACCATTTGCTTTCAAGCCTCCCAAATTGCCATGTCAAACCTATAACCCACCATGTCCTAGCAAACCGTTGATTGGCTATGTTACCGCTTTGCTCAGCCCCTCTTATTGCGTTGCTAGTTGCAGGAGAAGATCGAAGGCCGTTCCTTGTTGGAACATTTATTTACTTGTGGGGATATCATTATATTTCTATGTTATCTTAATGCACCTATATACTTGGTAAAGGGTGGAAGGCTCGGCCTCTCGCCTAGTGTTTTGTTCCACTCTTGCCGCCCTAGTTTCCGTCATATCGGTGTTATGTTCCCGGATTTTGCGTTCCTTACGCGGTTGGGTTATAATGGGAACCCCTTGATATTTCGCCTTGATTAAAGATTTTCCAGCAATGCCCAACCTTGGTTTTACCATTTGCCACCTAGCCTTTTCTTTCCCTTGGGTTCTGCAGACTCAAGGGTCATCATTATTTTAACCCCCCGGGCCAGTGCTCCTCTGAGTGTTTGTCCACCTGTCAGCTGCCGGTGGCCACCAGGGGCAACTCTGGGCTGGCCTACCCGTACCTAAGACAATCTGAGTGTGCCCTGAGAAAGAGATATGTGCAGCTCCTATCGGGATTTGTTGGCACATTCGGGCGGTGTTGCTGGTCTCCTTTTAACCTGTCGAAGTGTCTTGAATAATTGAGATACCGAGTCTGATCGGAACGTCTTGGGAGGAGGTCTATTCCTTTGTTGACCGTGAGAGCTTGTCATGGGCTAAGTTGGGACTCCCCTGCAGGGATTTGAACTTTCGAAAGCCATGCCCGCGGTTATGGGCAGATGGGAATTTGTTAATGTCCGGTTGTAGATAACTTGAACCTTAACTTAATTAAAATGAATCAACTGAGTGTGTTACCGTGATGGCCTCTTCTCGGCGGAGTACGGGAAGTGGGAAGGTGTTGGAGTAATGTTTGCGTAGGTTGCTCTCTAGTTTCTCGCTCGTGCTTTGCCTCCTCTTCTCGCTCTCTTTTGCGAATAAGTTAGCCACCATATTTGCTAGTCGCTTGCTGCAGCTCCACATATATTTACCTTGCCTTACCTATAAGCTTAAATAGTCTTGATCGCGAGGGTGCGAGATTGCTGAGTCCCTGTGGCTCACAGATTACTATAACACCAGATGCAGGGCCTGATGATTCCGCTCCAGGAGACGCGCTTGGGCTCAAGTGGGAGTTCGACGAAGACTCTCAATGTTACTATGTTTCCTTTCCTGATGATCAGTAGTGGTGCCCAGCTGGGGGTGATCGGGACCGTGTCGCTTGTTGGGTTATCTTTTACTTTGGCGCCGTAGTCGGGCCATGAGTGTTTGGATGATGTAATATTATTTATGTATTTGATTGATGTGGCGAGTGTAAGCCAACTATGTTATCTCCCCTTTTATTATCATATTACATGGGATGTTGTGAAGATTGCCTAACTTGCGACATGTGCCTTCAATGCGATTATGCCTCTAAGTCGTGCCTCGACACGTGGGAGATATAGTCGCATTGAGGGTGTTACACCTTCTCACAAACCAGAGCTTCTATGGAACGTGCCACCTTTGGTGTCAAAACGATATTTGTTGCCTCTTATTGCTTTCAAAACTATTCTAGTCTCAAATTTTGGAATTTTTCGGGGTTCGTTTGGACATTTTTGTACATTAACTGGGTTTTCTTCGCATTTGATGTGCATAATTCAAATTTGAACTACATGCACATGCTCCAGTGCATATAAATTGGTTGAAAAATCAAATCTGTGTCCTTGGGTGCATGCGTAGGTCCCATGCAAGAAATGGGAATGAATTTCAAACACCCTGCCACCATCACTCGGCCGCAAACATTAAGATACCGGGTTTTCAAATTCTAGTAAATCCAAAACTCGTCTGAAATTCAAGAAACTTGGCATGCTATCATGGAGCGGCATCAACATGCCTTGGTAATTTTTTTGTCCCATTTGGGGCAGGTTTGGGTATAATCTTCTCACAAACCAGAGCTTCTCACATCAAGCCAGATGGTTTCCGTAGAGAACGTGCCACCTTTGGGGCCGAAACGATATCCGTTGTCGCTTATTGCTTTCAAAAAATTTGTAGTGTCAACATAGAACAACAGAAGTGTTGTGTTAAATTTTGGAATTTTTGAGGGTTCGTTTGGACATTTCTATACATTAACTGGGTTTTCTAGGCATTTTATGTGCATAATTAAAATTTGAACTACATGCACATGCTCCAGTGCATATAAATTGGTTGAAAAATCAAATATGTGTCCTTGGGTGCATGCTTAGGTCCCACGCAAGAAATGGGTATGAATTTCAAACACCCTGCCACCGTCACTCGGCCGCAAACATTGAGATACCTGGTTTTTAAATTCTAGAAATCCAAAACTCGTCTGAAATTCATGAAACTTGGCATGCTATCATGGAGCGGCATCAACATGCCGTGGTAAATTTTTTTGTCCCATTTAGGGCAGGTTTGGGTATAAGCTTCTCACAAACCGGAACTTCTCACAACAAGCCTGATGGTTTCGGTAGGGAACGTGTCACCTTCGGGGATGAAACGATATCCATTGCCTCTTATTGCTTTCAAAAAATTTCTAGTGTCAACATAGAACAATAGGAGTGTTGTGTTAAATTTTGGAATTTTTCGGGGTTCATTTGGACATTTTTATACACTAACTGGGTTTTCTAGGCATTTTATGTGCATAGTTCATATTTAAACTACATGCGTCCCGAAGGACTACAACGACAACAACGGCGCGGCACGCCGCCTCCGCCGCCGCCAGAAATAGTTTTTTTGGGGGTTTAATACTGTATCTCGAATTCTCGATCATATGAATATAAATTCATAGTTGACTCAATGAAAGATGCGGTTTGAACGAACTTGCGATATTCTCTCTTAACATACAGACTTATCAAAGAATTTTCTCTTGAAAAAAACGTCAATGCTTTTTAAATATAAACACTCATCGCAAACGTTTTAACTAGAACACCCGTATGCAAACCGAGAGCTTCCCCAGGAAGCCAAGGGAAAATGTGCCGAGTAGGATTTGTGCAGCTCTTGATCGCAAATGTTTTAGTTAGAACACCTGTATGCAAACTGATAGCTTCCCCATGAAGCTAAGAGAAAACGTTCCGAGCAAAATTTGTGCATCCCTTCAATGTAAACGGTTGTTTTTGAGGTCCCGTGTGCAACCACGTACAAACAATTTGGTAAGATTTGCATCTGTCATATTGGGTATGTTGCCATTTGTCAACCTTGTAACACTACGGTTTGTCAAAATATGCAGGTAAAAAACACTAGCACTATCTAATTTTTGCAACTAATATTCTGTAATTAAGCATAGATTTCATTCATAGATTAAGCAGTCGTTCTTTATACAAATAGTGCAACTCGACAGCTAAACCAACCAAACGTTTCCCCAATTGTTGCCAACCACCTACTGAAATAGCTAGTTCAACTATATATACTACCTAATTTGAAGTACGTTGTACAGTTCCACCACATCTATAATCAGATGAACTGAACTAAATAGCCCCTCAATACTACTACTACGGAGGGGCTTTGTACAACTTCCTGCAGCCTCACCTCTGTTGAGCACGCTTTGTAAGAGGCACAGGAGGAGGAGCCTACCAACAAGCTGGACAACTGCAATACGGTGCCTGTCGCTACTGCAGCTTTAGCGGTGCTGACCTCGAACGCCCTCTGCCGCTCCAGACGACCCCTCTCGAAGCGGTGGTTCTCCTTGTAGATCTCATGATTCCTTGCCTCTGAGGCGGCGTGTGCCGCGGCCATGGCGGTGGTAAGGCTCTTTGCATGCTCGACGAGGCACTCCTCCTCCTCCCGTAGGAACTCGGTGTAGTGTGCAAGGTGCTGACGCACATGCAGGCCTCCACCTCCGCCTCCCGCCTTCAGGCGGCGGTGGCGGAGCGGGTGATGACCCCGGCGGTCGACGGTGGGCTGGCGGCCACGGCGGCAGATGATGGGGTGGCGGCCATGACCACCACCTCCTACCTTTGGGCCGTGGTGGCGGAGCGGGTGATGGCCGGTAGTGGGGTGGCAGCCACGATGGCCCTGGCTTTGGACAGTGGTGTGGCGGCAACGGTGGCCGGCAACAGCTGACGACGGGCAGCGGCGGCTGAGCATGTCGTGGGTGTTCTGCGCACACCCAACAGGGACGCCATGCGCACTACACTACGCTGCCGCGCGGTGTAGCCTCCCAGCCGGAGCTGTCCTCTGATGACAGTGGAGTATCTGAGCGACGACGATGGACCGGTGCCATTGGCAATTGTGGGAGAAGCAGACGAGATAAGCTACATGGAGGGAGGGGAAAATACGACGCAAGACTCGCTGACTGTCAGGGTTTATGTAGCAGGCTGATAAGCATTGGAATTTTTGGGGATTTCACCGAGACGGGAGGGAAGCTTGCACGGGAACTTGCGAGGTTGCACGGGAACGGGCTCACCGATGATTCATTGGCGCCACTTCGAGCCACCATTTGGCCAAAAGAACGCCCCCGCGTGCTGCGCAAGCTTGCGCCATAAGCCGTCTGCGGCAGCGGGGTGACAAGACGTGCGAGAGGAGGACGAAAGGCCACGTAACATACAGTTAATATAAGAAAAATGTTTGTGGTTTAATTACCTACTATATCCTCGTCCTGTTTATAAGTAGGATTTAACTAATAAAATACGAATGCATGTCGCCAAAGATTATATAGTTGGATTCGTATTTGAACATACTTTCCAATTATATAATTTTTATAATATGCATTAATGTTTTGTTGGTTAAATTTAAGGGCAAAGTATGGCACATAATGCAAAGGGGACTATAGACCAGGACGGAGGTACTAGCACACGGCCTCTCTCTACGCAGCGACGCAACTGTCGGCCGGCTTGTAGGCGACCATTTCCTGCGTGTTCAACGGCTCTATGCGTGTAGTTGCTTGCGGTTGAGGCGGCCATGGCGTGCTCTCCTCGCGTCCCGCCACACGCGCTATGCTCTCCCGTCCCTCCGGGTGCTCTGCCCATGTCCCTCCATGCATGCTGCCAGTGTTTGTGACCATCGTATGATCACACACATTCGTGTGCATGCGGTTGCGCCGGGTGCGGCGCGACGATGCAGTTACCCGCTGCAAACACTAGCATGCGGGTGTGCCGAGAATCCAGGCCATCCAGCCCCCTTTTTATTCCTGTGGCCATTTATCTTCATCTCTCACGTCACATGACACAATAAGCACATCCAAGATGACACATATAGAGAGGACATCTAGCGGTTCCAATGGCGCTCCATGTAGCTCCAATGGCCCTCCCAGCGGCCGACGACGACAACGGTGGGCAGTTCACCACGCATCATGTTGTAGACACCCACTTGAGGGGGAAGGCTCTCTCGGTGGTGTACATTAACGATCCAGTCTCGGTGGAGAGCTCAATCTGAACTATGGTGTAGTTCCTTGCCGAGGGCAAGTACCAAGTGGTCGACTTCGACCTCGAGTACACCATGGGTCGTGTCGGGCACGATCAGAAGGTTTTCTTTGCCCAGTTGTGCGTGCGACATGACATCCGCGTCTACCACTACCACCTGGACACAAGGCCTTGCGAGCATTTCTCCAAGTTTATCAACAGCTCCGACTACAATTTCGCTACGGTGGACATCACCAACGATCTGAAAGCGCTCAAGGCTTCGGGCGTGAAATGCCCGAATCTTGTCAACATCCAGCACCACTACAATGTCTGGGGCAGCGACAACAACAAACTGAACACCCTGATTGACCTCGCCTCGGCCATCATCGACCCCTACTATGCGAAGATGAAGGATGAGAACAAGCAGGACAAGAATGCCTGGCACAATTTTTGGCACGAGAGACTAGATGAACAACACGTCAAGTACACGGCCAAGGACGTGTACACAAGCTACGAGTTGTACAGGCGGATCGTTGACATGAGGAAGTATCTTCTTCCTGCCCCAGACGAGGGATCGAGCCACATAGCAGCGGCGGGAGCGTCACAAGAAGTAGATGACTAGAGATCGTTTCTCCTACTTTAGTATGCATGCTATTGTTCATTGAGGTGTGTGCGAATGATCTGTATAGTCACTTATGTAATTGGATGTTTATTTCATTTATATATATGCATGTTATTATTCTGTAGACAGAGCAAATCACATGACTTATTAGCAAAAATCCTCTGTGTTATTATTGGTCTTCGCACACATTTCTGTTTACGGACATGTTTGCCGCGTATCAGGCACATCTTGTTCAGTTGAACCATTTCCATTGCATTGCCTAATCACACAGAGTTCATCCTAGTGAACTGTATGTCGTATATCACACACACCCTCATCTGGCTGCCCATTTTTGTTGTTCTGCATCATCGCAAACAGTTCTACTGGATTAACTATTGGCCACTCATCGCACACGCAAATCTAATATGACCCGCGTTTGATTTCGCCACCACCGCAAATGTTTTGCACCTTTTTAATGATTTTTTACACCACCGTTTGCGAGTATTGCATAGCACACAGTTTCGTCGAAGGGTCTCTGATTCGACTGTCACGTTTGGGCCATCCTGTAGTAGTGACCCATCAATTATCATGCAATATGATGATGTCTTTGAAGCTTTAACAACCATCGACTAGGATCTAGATAACCTTCAGATAGGAGAAAAAGACGAGCCGGCGTGGGACAGCCCAAAGACATCAACTGCTAGAGATCGCCAAGGTGTCAACCTAGATCAGGTCAACCCGGAGGGTACATGGGCTGGCCTACAGGAATAGATGACTCCAAGAAAACTTAGTGACATTTGAGCCAAGTCTATGGCTATGTAATAGCGTAGTTAAAACTTTTGCATCATCTGTAGTGCCTTCACGCACTTTGATACTTGAAGATTACTTTGCAGGAAAAATTTGAACTAGTGTGGTGTTAAGTTGAACCGTCCAGAACCTTTTGTAATATCTACTTCTGTAAGTAATGGCATGACGAGTCATATTTGTATGAACCGCCAATAGCTCATCCTTGTCTGCCAACTGATTAATAAGTAATAAGCAGCATAACCTGGCGTGTGCTACCTCTTGAGCATGTGTTGGTTTTCCCTTGAAGAGGAAAGGGTGATGCAACAAAGTAGCATAAGTATTTCTCTCAGTTTTGAGAACCAAGGTATCAATCCAGTAGGAGACTACACGCAAGTCGCCTAGTACCTGCACAAACAAACAAGAACCTCGCAACCAACACGATAAAGCGGTTGTCAATCCCTTCACGGTCACTTACGAAAGTGAGATCTGATAGAGATAATAAGATAAATATTTTTGGCATTTTTGTTGTATAGATTGAAAAGTAAAGATTGCAAAATAAATTGCGACAGAAATGGCTAGTTGACGGGAAAATAATATGACGTAAAGTAGACCCAGGGGCCATAGGTTTCACTAGTGGCTTCTCTCAAGATAGCATATATTACGGTGGGTGAAAAAATTACTGCCGAGCAATTGATAGAAAAGCGCATAGTTAGGAGAATATCTAGGCATGATCATGAACATAGGCATCACGTCTGTGTCAAGTAGACCGAAACGATTCTGCATCTACTACTATTACTCCACACATCGACCGCTATCCATCATGCATCTAGAGTATTAAGTTCATAAGAACAGAGTAACACATTAGGCAAGATGACATGATGTAGAGGGATAAACTCAAGCAATATGATATAAACCCCATGTTTTTATCCTCGATGGCAACAATACAATACGTGCCTTGCTGCCCCTACTGTCACTGGGAAAGGACACCGCAAGCTTGAACACAAATCTAAGCACTTCTCCCATTGCAAGAAAGATCAATCTAGTAGGCCAAACCAAACTGATAATTCGAAGAGATTTGCAAAGATATCGAATCATGCATATAAGAATTCAGAGGAGAATCAAATATTGTTCATAGATAAACTTGATCATAAACCCACAATTCATCGGATGTGGGCAAACACACTGCAAAAAGAGTTACATCAAATAGATCTCCAAGAACATCGAGGAAACTTTGTATTGCAATCCAAAGAGAGAGAAGAAGCCATCTAGCTAATAACTATGGACCCAAAGGTCTGTGGTAAACTACTGACACATCATCGGAGAAGCTATGATGTTGACGTAGAAGCCCTCCGTGATCGAATCCCCCTCCGGCAAATCACCAGAAAAGGTCCCCAGATGGGATCTCACAGGTACAGAAGGTTGTGGCGGTGGAAAACAGTTTCGTGGCTCCCCTGGATGTTACCAGGGTATAAGAGTATAGATAGGCAAAATAAGTAGGTCGGTGGTGCCACGAGGGGCCCACGAGCGTGGGGGGAGTGCCTGCCCCCCTGGGCACACCGTCCTACCTTGTGGCTGCGTCGTTGCTTCCTTGACCTCCACTCCAAGTCTCCTGGATTGCGTTTGTTCCAAAAAAATATCCTCACGAAGGATTTATTCCATTTGGATTCCATTTGATATTCCTTTTCTACGAAACACTGAAATGGGCAAAAAAATAGCAATTTGCAGTGGGCCTTCGGTTAATAGGTTAGTCCCAAAAATAATATAAAAGTGCATAATAAAGCCCATTGAACATCCAAAACAGGTAATATAATAGCATGGAACAATCAAAAATTATAGATATGTTGGAGACGTATCAAGCATCCCCAAGCTTAATTCCTGCTCATCCTCGAGTAGGTAAATGATAAAAACAGAATTTTTGATGTGGAATGCTACCTAACATAATTTTCAATGTAATTCTCTTTATTGTGGCATGAATGTTTAAATCCAAAAGATTCTAGACAGAAGTTTAATATTGACATAAAAATAATAATACTTCAAGCATGCTAACCAAGCAATTATGTCTTATCAAAATAAGATAGCCAAAGAAAGCTTATCCCCACAAAATCATATAGTTTGGCCATGCTTCATTTTCGTCACACAAAATGCTCCCATCATGCACAACCCCGATGAAAAGCCAAGTAATTGTTTCATACTTAGCCTTTTCAAACTCTTTCAACTTTCACACAATATATGAGCGTGAGTCATGGACATAGCACTATGGGTGGAATAGAATATGATGATGGAGGTTGTGTGAGAAGACAAAACGGGAGAAAGTAACATTGACGCGGCTAATCAACGGGCTATGGAGATGCCCATCAATTGATGTCAATGCAAGGAGTAGGGATTGCCATGCAACAGATGCACTAGAGCTATAAATATATGAAAGCTCAATAAAAGAAACTAAGTGGGTGTGCATCCAACTTGCTTGCTGACGAAGACCTAGGGCATTTTGAGGAAGCCCGTCATTAGAATATACAAGACAAGTTCTATAATGAAAAATTCCCACTAGTATATGAAAGTGACAAAATAGGAGACTCTCTATCATGAATATCATGGTGCTACTTTGAAGCACAAGTGTGGAAAAAGGATAGTAACATTGCCCCTTCTCTCTTTTTCTCTCATTTTTTCTTTCGGCATTTTTCTTCTTTTTTATGGCCTCCTTTTTTTCATCCAAAATCTCATCCCGGCTTGTGGGGGAATCATAGTCTCCATCATCCATTACTCACATGGAACAATGCTCTAATAATGAAAATCATCACACTTTTATTTACTTACAACTCAAGAATTACAAGTCGATAGTTAGAACAAAATATGACTCTATGTGAATGCCTCCGGCGGCGTACCCGGATATGCAATGAATCAAGAGTGACATGTATGAAAGAATTATGAACGTGGCTTTTCCACAAATACGATGTCAACTACATGATCATGCAAAGCAATATGACAATGATGGAGCGTGTCATAATAAACGGAACAATGGAAAGTTGCATGGCAATATATCTCGGAATGGCTATGGAAATGCCATAATAGGTAGGTATGGTGGATGTTTTGAGGAAGATATAAGGAGGCTTATGTGTGATAGAGCATATCATATCACAGGGTTTGGATGCACCAGCGAAGTTTGCACCAACTCTCGAGGTGGGAAAGGGCAATGCACGATACCGAAGTGGCTAGCAATGATGGAATGGTGAGAGTGCGTATAATCCATGGACTCAACATTAGTCATAAAGAACTCGCATACTTATTGCAAAAATCTACAAGTCATCAAAACCAAGTACTACGCGCATGCTCCTAGGGCGATAGATTGGTAGGAAAAGACCATCGCTCATCCCCGACTGCCACTCATAAGGAAAGTAATCAAAGAACACCCCATGCTTCAAATTTGTCACACAACGTTTACCATATGTGCATGATACGGGACTTGCCAACTTCAACACAAGTATTTCTCAATTCCACAATTACTCAACTAGCACAACTCTAATATTACCACCTTTATATCTCAAAACAACTATCAAGAATCAAACTTCTCATAGTATTTAATGAACTCTATATGAAAGTTTTTATTATACCCATCTTGGATGTCTATCATATTAGGACTAATTTTATAGCCAAAGAAAATTACCATGATGTTCTAAAAGTCTCTCAAAATAATATAAGTGAAGCATGAGAGATCAATAATTTCTATAAAATAAAACCACCACCGTGCTCTAAAAAGATATAAGTGAAGCACTAGAGCAAAATTATCTAGCTCAAAGATATAAGTGAAGCACATAGAGTATTCCAATAAATTCCGATTCATGTGTGTCTCTCCAAAAGGTGTTTACAGCAAGGATGATTGTGGTAAACTAAAAATCAAAGACTCAAATCATACAAGACGCTCCAAGCAAAACACATATCATGTGGTGAATAAAAATATAAAATCAAGTAAAGTTACTGATAGATGAAGACGAAAGAGGGGATGCCTTCCAGGGCATCCCCAAGATTAGGCTTTCAGTTATCCTTGAATTTTACCTTGGGGTGCCTTGGGCATCCCCAAGCTTAGGCTCTTGCCACTCCTTGTTCTAAAATCCATCAAATCTTTACCCAAAAACTTGAAAACTTCACAACACAAAACTCAACAGAAAGTCTCATGAGCTCCGTTAGTATAAGAAACAAACCACCACCTTAAGGTATTGTAATGAACTCATTCTTTATTTATATTGGTGTTAAACCTACTGTATTCTAACTTCTCTATGGTTCATACCCCCCGATACTAGCCATAGATTCATCAAAATAAGCAAACAACACATGAAAACAGAATCTGTCAAAAACAGATCAGTCTATAGTACTCTGTAGGTTTCGAATATTTCTATAACTCCAAAATTCCTGAGAAATTTGGACATCCTAAATAATTTGTATATTGATCTAAAAAGATGGTAGCGGCTCGCTTAACAGAAGAATGCTCAATTTAGGAAATTCTAGAAAAACCCTCTGTAGGCAAGGATGCATGTGAATAAATTGTCTTTCACGTTCAACCACGAGCAAAGATATAGCATCCGCAAGACTACTAGTTTTATGAAGAATAGACCCGCTCATGGTGGGTGATACGTCTCCAATGTATCTATAATTCTTGATTGTTCCATGCTATTATATTATTAACCTTGGATGTTTTATATGCATTTATATGGTATTTTATATGATTTTTTGGACTAACCTATTAACCTAGAGACCAATGCCAGTTTCTGTTTTTTCCTTGTTTTTGAGTATCACAGAAAAGGAAAACAAAACGGAGTCCAATTGACCTGAAGTTACACGGAGATCATTTTGGACCAGAAGAAGCCCATAGAGTACCAGAGATGGGCCAGAAGAGTCCCGAGGCCACCACGAGGGTGGGGGCGCCCTACCCCGCTGGGCGCGCCCCCTGCTACCTCGTGGCCGCCTCGGGGACCCCTGACTTGTTCCCGACTCCAACACCTCTTATATATACCCAAACTTCCAGAAAGAAACCTAGATCGGGAGTTCCACCGCTGCAAGCCTCTGTAGCCACCGAAAACCAATCTAGACCCGTTCCGACACCCTGCCGGAGGGGGGAATCCCTCTCTGGTGGCCATCATTATCATCCCGATGCTCTCCATGATGAGGAGGGAGTAGTTCTCCCTCGGGGCTGAGGGTATGTACCAGTAGCTATGTGTTTGATCTCTCTCTCTCTCTCTCTCTCTCGTGTTCTTGATTCGGCACGATCTTGATGTATCGCGAGCTTTGCTATTATAGTTGGATCTTATGATGTTTCTCCCCCCTCTACTCTCTTGTGATGAATTGAGTTTTTCCTTTGAAGTTATCTTATCGGATTGAGTCTTTAAGGATTTGAGAACACTTGATGTATGTCTTGCATGTGCTTATCTGTGGTGACAATGGGATATCACGTGATCCACTTGATGTATGTGTTGGTGATCAACTTGCGAGTTCCGTGACCTCGTGAACTTATGCATAGGGGTTGGCACATGTTCTCGTCTTGACTCTGCGGTAGAAACTTTGGGGCACTCTTTGAAGTTCTTTGTGTTGGTTGAATAGATGAATATGAGATTTTGTGATGCATATCGTATAATCATACCCACGGATACTTGAGGTGACATTGGAGTATCTAGGTGACATTAGGGTTTTGGTTGATTTGTTTCTTAAGGTGTTATTCTAGTACGAACTCTATGATAGATCCAACGGAAAGATTAGCTTCATGTTATTTTACTACGAACTCTTGAATTGATCGATCATAAAAGATAACTTTGAGGTGGTTTCGTACCCTGCAAGAATATCTTCGTTTGTTCTCCGCTATTAGTGACTTTGGAGTGACTCTTTGTTGCATGTTGAGGGATAGTTATATGATCCAATTATGTTATTATTGTTGAGAGAACTTGCACTAGTGAAAGTATGAACCCTAGGCCTTGTTTCAACGCATTGCAATACCGTTTTTGCTCACTTTTATCATTAGTTACCTTGCTGTTTTTATATTTTCAGATTACAAAAACCTATATCTATCATCCATATTCCACTTGTATCACCATCTCTTTTCCGAACTAGTGCACCTATACAATTTACCATTGTATTGGGTGTGTTGGGGACACAAGAGACTCTTTGTTATTTAGTTGCAGGGTTGTTTGAGAGAGACCATCTTCATCCTACGCCTCCCACAGATTGATGAACCTTAGGTCATCCACTTGAGGGAAATTTGCTACCGTCCTAAAACCGCTGCACTTGGAGACCCAACAACGTCTACAAGAAGAAGGTTGTGTAGTAGACATCAAGCTCTTTTTCGGTGCCGTTGTCGGGGAGGTTAGCGCTTGAAGGTATATCTTTGGATCTTGCAATTGAATCTTTTAGTTTGTTGTTTTATCACTAGTTTATTCTTTAAAATAAAATTACAAAAAATGGAATTAAGGTTACCTCATATGCTTCATATTTTTAATGTCTTTCATGAAAATAAGGATTCCAATAATTGTGCCAAAGTGTTAGAAGAAGAATGCATTAGAATGTTTGGCACTAAATCTTTGTATTATGAGCACGATTGCAATGTTGTTAGTACGAACTCTTAGTATATCCAAGATACTAATAATGATTGCACTATTCATGATGAAAATGTCTCTTATAAGAATGTCAATTTTTGTGGAGTGCATAGAGTTGGCATGTACACACCAAATAGGGAAGATAGATTTTGCAAGAGGCATAAGTATTTAGAAACTAAATGGTTGCAAGAAAGGCTAGATGTTTGTGCTGAAAATTTAAATTTTCTTAGCCATCCTTGTGAACTTTGCAATGAACGTGGTCATTTAAATATCCAATGCAAATTGTTTCATGATCGAATCATGTCCAAAAATTGTGATGACTTGATTTCCCTTGCGCATCATAATGAACTTAGTTTGCTTCAGGGTTATGAAGAAATGAAATGTATAATTAAGGATATTCCATAATTTGCCCTTGATAATGTTCTTGATTTTGATCTAGAGGAAACTTATATGTATTGTGCGATGAATTGCATTGAAAATCCTTACATAAAGACAAGAAAACAAATAGAAGATGAAGAGAATACTAATGAAAGGGAAGAGACTTCCCAATATCCTCCTATTATTTCTTATGATGAATCAGGTAACGAGGAGGATCCTTGTATTCAACCAATCTCATTAATAAGGAGCTCCAAAAAGAGGATTATACCCACACATGATGTGGAGAAGAAAAAGAAAAGACGGAGAAGCAAAGGTAAAAAGGCATCCCTCTCAAATGATGTTCCTCCTACTACTCATTGTGATGATATTAGTTGCTATAATATTGGTGCTATCCATACTATTAATAATGAGAGTGATTATGCTTATGATATGAAAAGGCCCAAGCTTGGGGATGCTATGTTTGATGAAAATGACATGTTTGAGAATTTATTTACTGCAATTAATGTTTGTCCCAAGCTTGGGGATGATATGTTTTATGAAGATGATATTGTTAACATCCCAAGTTTTGATATGCAAATTTATTATGATGATAGCATGCCTCCTATTCATGATGATTATATTGATGAAAGTGGGTTTGGAAGAGTGTCAACTTTAGGAAGTAATGATCCCACTATTTTGGAGGGTGTTGAATCTTATAGTGACAATTACGAAAGTGGATTTGGAGAGGTCATGACTTTATTTAGTAATGATTCCACTATCTTGGAAGAGGTTTCAATCGATTATGATTAGAACAAAGTTGCTACTTATGATACTTATTATGATGATACTTATGCTATAAAAAGTAGTGATGATTATATTTATAAAACTTGTCATGATTATGATTACCCTTTTTCTGAACATTACTCTTTTAATGTGGAAACAATCTATAGTATTCGACTTTCTTATGATACTCCCACTATTCCGAATGAGAAGAATTTTGCTTATGTGGAGAGTAGTAAAATTTATATGCTTGGGGATCATGAAAGGAATGTTTTATGTGATGGTTATATTGTTCAATTCATTCATGATGCTACTGAAATTTATTATGAGGGATAAATATATGCTTGTAGGAGTTGCAATAATATCAAGTTTCCTCTCTATGTGCTTAAAGTTTTGAAGTTATGCTTGTTTTGCCTTCCTATGCTAGTTGATCATTGTTCCCATAAGTTGTTTGTTCAAAATATCCCTATGCATAGTAAGTGAGTTAGACTTAAATGTGCTAGTCATATTCTTCATGATGCTCTATTTACGTTTCAATTCTTATCTTTTATGTGAGCATCATTGGAATCATCATGCCTAGCTAGGGGCATTAAACGTTAGCGCTTGTTGGGAGGCAACCCAATTTTTATTTTTGTTCCTGTTTATTGATAAACAATTCATCTAGACTCTATTTAGATGTGGTTTTATGTTTTAATCAGTTTTTGTGCCAAGTAGAGCCTTTGGGAAGACTTGGATGAAGTCTTTGCGATCCTGTTGTAAAAAACAGAAACTTTCGCGCTCACGAGATTAGCTACCATGTTTTACAGGAGAGTGCGATTAGTCTGATTATTTTTTAAGATGATTAATAGACAAATTCCTCAGGTCCACCAATTTATTTAAGAATTGTTTGAGTTCCAGAAGTATACGTTTGATACAGATTACTACATACTATTCTGTTTTTGATAGATTCGGTTTTCTATGTGCTGTTTGGTTATTTTGATGAATCTATGAGTAGTATCGGAGGGTATGAACCATAGAGAAGTTGTAATACAGTAGATATTACACCAATATGAATTTAAAATGAGTTCACAATAGTACCTAAGTGGTAATTTGTTTTCTTATACTAACGGAGCTTACGAGTTTTCTATTATGTTTTGTGTTGTGAAGTTTTCAAGTTTTGGGTAGATTCGATGTACTATGGAATAAGGAGTGGCAAGAGCCTAATCTTGGGGATTACCAAGGCACCCCAAGGTAATATTCAAGGACAAACAAAAGCCTAAGCTTGGGGATACCCCGAATGGCATCCCCTCTTTCGTCTTTGTTCATCGGTAACTTTACTTGAGGCTATATTTTTATTCACCACATGATATGTGTTTTGCTTGGAGCGTCATTTTATTTTCTTTTGTTTTTCTTGATATTTTAATAAAATACCAATATCTGAAATTCTTAAATGTTAGAGAGTCTTCACATAGTTGCATAATTATTCGACTACTCATTGATCTTCACTTATATCTTTCGGAGTAGTTTGTCATTTGCTCTAGTGCCTCACTTATATCTTCTTAGAGCATGGCGGTGGTTTTATTTTATAGAAATAGATGAACTCTCATGCTTCACTTATATTATTTTGAGAGTCCTTTAGAACAGCATGGTAGTTTTCTTTGGTTATGAAATTAGTCCTAATTTGATAGGCATCCAAGAAGGGTATAATAACATATAAGTGCATTGAATACTATGAGAAGTTTGATACTTGATAATTGTTTTGAGATATGAAGATGGTAATATTAGAGTCGTGCTAGTTGAGTAATTGTGAATTCGATAAATACTTGTGTTGAGGTTTGCAAGTCCCGTAGCATGCACGTATCATAACGTTGTGTGACAAATTTGAAGCATGAGGTGTTTCTTTGATTGTCTTCTTCATAAGTGGCGGTCAGGGATGAGCGATGGTCTTTTCCTACCAATCTACCCCCCTAGGAGCATGCGTGTAATGCTTGGTTTTTGATGACTTGTAGATTTTTGCAATAAGTATGTGAGTTCTTTATGACTAATGTTGAGTCCATGGATTATACGCACTCTCACCTTTCCATCATTACTAGCCTCTTTGGTACCGTGCATTACCCTTTCTCACCTTGAGAGTTGGTGCAAACTTCGCCGGTGCATCCAAACCCCGTGATATGATATGCTCTGTCACACATAACCCTCCTTATATCTTCCTCAAAACAGCCACCATACCTACCTATTATGGCATTTCCATAGCCATTCCGAGATATATTGCCATGCAACTTTCCACCATTATGTTTATTATGACACGCTTCATCATTGTCATATTGCCATGCATGATCATGTAGTTGATATCGTATTTGTGGCAATACCACCATGCATAATTTCATACATGTCACTCTTGATTCATTGTCCATCCCTGTACACCATCGGAGGCATTCATATAGAGTCATACTTTGTTCTAGTATCGAGTTGTAATCTTTGAGTTGTAAATAAATAGAAGTGTGATGATCATCATTAATAGAGCATTGTCCCAAAAAAAAAAAAAAAAAGAAAGGCCAAATAAAAAAGAAATAAAAGGGGACAATGATATTATCCTTTTTATCCACACTTGTGCTTCAAAGTAGCACCATGATCTTCATGATAGAGAGTCTCCTATGTTGTCACTTTCATATACTAGTGGGAATTTTCATTATAGAACTTGGCTTGTATATTCCAATGATGGGCTTCCTCAAAATGCCCTAGGTCTTCGTGAGCAAGCAAGTTGGATGCACACCCACTTAGTTTCTTTTTGTTGAGCTTTCATACATTTATAGCTCTAGTGCATCCGTTGCATGGCAATCCCTACTCCTCGCATTGATATCAATTGATGGGCATCTCCATAGCCCATTGATTAGCCGCGTCAATGTGAGACTTCCTCTTTTTTTGTCTTCTCCACACAACCCCCATCATTATATTCTATTCCACCAATAGTGCTATGTCCATGGCTCGCGCTCATGTATTGCATGAAAGTTGAAAAAAATTGAGATTACTAAAGTATGAAACAATTGCTCGGCTTGTCATCGAGGTTGTGCATGATGAGAGCATATTTGTGTGACGAAAATGAAGCATAGCCAAACTATATGATTTTGTAGGGATAAGCTTTCTTTGGCCATGTTATTTTGAGAAGACATAATTGCTTGGTTAGTATGCTTGAAGTATTATTATTTTTATGTCAATATTAAACTTTTGTCTTGAATCTTTCGGATCTGAACATTCATGCCACAATAAAGAGAATTACATTGATAAATATGTTAGGTAGCATTCCACATCAAAAATTATGTTTTATCATTTACCTACTCGAGGACGAGCGGGAATTAAGCTTGGGGATGCTTGATACGTCTCCAACGTATCTATAATTTTTGATTGTTCCATGCTATTATATAATCAACCTTGGATGATTTATATGCATTTATATGGTATTTTATATGATTTTTGGGACTAACCTATTACCCTAGAGCCGAGTGCCAGTTTCTGTTTTTTCTTGTTTTTGAGTACCACAAAAAAGGAAAACCAAACGGAGTCCAATTGACCTGAAATTTCAATGGAGATCGTTTCTGGACCAGAAGAAGCGCACGGAGTACCAGAGATGGGCCAGAAGAGTCCCGAGGCCACCACGAGGATGGGGGTGCGCCCTACCCCCTGGGCGCGCCCCCTACCTCGTGGACGCCTTGGGAACCCCCCTGAATTGTTCCTGACTGCAACACCTCTTACATATACCCAAACTTCGAGAAAGAAACCTAGATCGGGAGTTCCACCGCCGCAAGCCTCTGTAGCCACCGAAAACCAATCTAGACCCGTTCCGGCACCCTGCCGGAGGGGGGAATCCCTCTCCTGTGGCCATCTTCATCATCCCGGAGCTCTACATGACGAGGAGGGAGTAGTTCTCCCTCAGGGTTGAGGGTATGTACTAGTAGCTATGTGTTTGATCTCTCTGTCTCTCGTGTTCTTGATTCGGCAAGATCTTAATGTATCGCAAGCTTTGCTATTATAGTTGGATCTTATGATGTTTCTCCCCCTCTACTATCTTGTGATGAATTGAGTTTTCCCTTTGAAGTTATCTTATCGGAATGAGTCTTTAAGGATATGAGAACACTTGATGTATGTCTTGCATGTGCTTATCTGTGGTGACAATGGGATATCACGTGATCCACTTGATGTATGTTTTGGTGATGAACTTGCGAGCTCCGTGACCTCGTGAACTTATGCATACGGGTTGGCACACGTTTTCATCTTGACTCTTCGATAGAAACTTTGGGGCACTCTTTGAAGTTCTTTTAGTTGGTTGAATAGATGAATCTGAGATTGTGTGATGCATATCGTATAATCATACCCACGGATACTTCAGGTGACGTTGGAGTATCTAGGTGACATTAGGGTTTTGTTTGATTTGTGTGTTAAGATGTTACTCTAGTACGAACTCTATGATAGATCGAATGGAAATGATAACTTTGAGGTGGTTTCATACCCTACAATAATCTGTTCGTTTGTTCTCCGCTATTAGTGACTTTGGAGTGACTCTTTGTGTCAGGACCCCGACTCAATGCCACATCGATCTAGCATGTAACACCTCATATCACTTTGCGGCCTCACGCACGATATTCCCACGGGTGTCGCCTTACCTTTGCCCGGGACCGTTTGCGCCTTTTTGGCACACACATATGACAGTGTCGCTAGCATCCATATGATAAGGAGCCCGGGCAGACATGGCTAGTCGTAAACCCAAAGTGGCACAGACTTACAGGGACAGGCATCCATGACCCAGCATCGAATGTGTCGGTCATCAGCGAGTGAATCCAGGCTGTAGCACTGGGCTAGCAGGACTCCGGTGAACCGGGCTGTAGCGGGCTAACAGGACTCCGGTATTCATCGCGTGACATTTCCTCGAAGGGACAGACACAGGAACGAAGAAGGACACATGCCGGCCAGCCTAAGTGTTCCGGAGCAGTAGCAAGCTACCATGGCTCGGTGGAAACACTAGGAGACATTTCCCGGTAAGAGAGGCTACTAAAGATAAACAACTAGATGGTCAGATCCCACACATACCAAGCATTTCAATAACATACACACAATATGCTCGATATGTGCAAATACAACATGGCATCACAACATGACTCTACGACTCAAGTAATTTATTCAATAGGCTCCGAGGAGCGAGATATTACAAACAGGGGTCTCATGACCCAACATTCAGAGCATACAAATCAAAGCACAAGCGGAAGCTATCATGTCTGAGTACATACAACTATAAATGAAAAAGGCACAAGATCGTAGCTGAGGTAACAAGCTAAACATCGAAGACCACGCGGAATTACTAGTGAGACTGAAGTCTCTCTGCAAAAACATAAAATAGGCAAACGTGAGTACAAATGTACCTAGCAAGACTTACATCAGAACTAACTACATATGCATCATTATCAACAAGGGGATGGTGGGGTTTAACTGCAGCAAGCCAGCTTTGACTCGGTGGCTATCCTAAACTACGACTGCAAGTAACTCTTTTGAGGTGGCGCACACGAGTCCACATATTCACCATATCAATACACCACTATGGATCCGCTCCCGTCTCCCTACGAGAACGCCATCCATAGCACTCACGCTTATCTTGCGCATTTTAAAGTATCCACTTTCACTTGCCTATGAACTGATATAAGCAACCCAGAAGTCCTTTACCGCGGACACGGCTATTCGAATAGATGATGTTAACCCTGCAGGGGTGTACTTCTTCACACACGCTCTCACCACTTACCGCCGTTTACACGACATGTACTCGGCAACCTTCAAGCGGAAGCCCAACGTGGGTGTCGGCCACAGCCTACCTAAACACTCGAGTCTCTAGTCCAGGTTTATCGCCTATTCGGGTTCCATCCATGAGGAGATCCGGCCGGAGTTTCGCTCACAGCCCCAAACGATGTGAACAGGGTTCCGTGACACCAAACGGGCGCCCGGTATACCCGGCCACGTGCCTACCGCATCACAGCCCACCCCTACGGTCAGTGCTGCGCACGGCCTCCAGCATACTACAAACACCAGAAACTACTTGCAACTCCTGGACAGAGGACAAGGGTGATTAAGAAGCCGAGAGGGTCCATTGGTTTCGGGCCCAATGCGTGGTAGTAGCTGAATCATGGATCACAAACACAGAACTCAGTTCCTGAGGACGGCTGCAATGAGACAACCCACCATGTACTCCTACATGGCCTCTCACCGCTATCTTTACCAAATCGTGTTCACACGCTTAGCTCACACACCGTAGGACATGTTCACACACCTCTGATTCATCCCGGATGAATCAGACCTGACTCGACTCTAAGCAGTAGCAGGCATGACAAACAAGCATGAATGAGTAGGCACATCAGGGCTCAAACAACTCCTACTCATGCTAGTGGGTTTCATCTAATTACTGTGGAATGACAGGTCATGCAGAGGATAAAGGGGTTCAGCTACCGCAGCAAGTAACAGATGAATCAATGTTGTCCTAATGCAGTAAAAGAGAGCAGGAGCGAGAGAGTGGGATTTTATCGGAATGAACAAGGGGGGTTTTGCTTGCCTGGCACTTCTGAAGATAACATTGAGTCTTCATCAGTGTCAACGATCACATCGTCGGAACATCGTCTACCGAGATGGGATAAATACTGGCAAACAAGAGAGAACACAATCAATGCGATGCAACAATATGATGCATGCTCATGACATGGCAATATGAGTGTGTTTTGGGCTAATGCAACTAGCAACAGGTTAAATGAAGTTGGTTTGAATACAAGATTCAAATTCAAACTCCATATGTGATTATTCAAATGCCATTTAATTGATTTGTGCTAAACAGCAGCTATAAGTTGTTCTAACATGAATGAAAATGGTACAGATGGATTCCTTGAATTTTTCTGATAATTTTTCATATATAAATTATTTAATTTGGAGTTACGGTTGAATTTCTATGATTTTTAGAAGTTTATACAATTTTCTGGAATTTCCTGAATTATTTTAAAACCAGAAAATGATTTATTGCGTCAGCACTAGGTCATGCTGATGTCAGCAGGTCAACTATGCGGGTCCAGGTCAAACCTGACAGTGGGTCCCGCGTGTCAGTGACTCAGTTGGTTAACTGGGTTGATTAGGGTTAAACTAATACTAACGAAAATGTCAGCAGGGCTGGGCCCACATGTCAGTGGCTTAAATAATTAACTAACTTAATTAGTGTTAACTAATCTAACACCTAAACTAATTAACAGGGGCTGGCCCCACCTGTCATCGACCCAGGGGGGGTTCCGCCGTGGTCAAGTGGGTCAACCCCACCGGCGACATGACGCCGGCGAGGCCAGATGCGGCGGCGGGCTTCGGAAATCGCCCTCAGGGCATCATTTCGAGCGCGGTTAGTTGCATTCAAACGCACGCAGTGGCGCGCGTCGAACGGTGGTGGTGGCCGGACCTATGGTGGCCGGAGCCGACGACGGCGAGCTCCAAGGCGGCGGCCGGAGTTCGGGTGTGCTTGGAATCGGCGTTGTGGTGCACGGTGAGACGAACGGGTGGGCTAGATCGGCTCCTGGGAGCAGCGCGAGCGCGATGACATGCTCAGGGGCAAGCTGGGCTTGCTCAAGCCATGGTGACGACTTCGCCGGCGGCGAGCACAACTCGGCTATGTGCATCTGTGGCTAGGGCGCGAAATCGACACGGGGAGAAGAGGGGAATCGACCGGAGGCTCACAGGGGTTGCGACGGTGGCCTCGGGGAGCTCGGGGAGGCGTCAGGGAGGGCACACGGTCGCCGGCGATCTCGGCGGCCGAAGCTTGAAGAAGAGGTCGGGGAAGCCGCTGCAGGGCGCGTCCGCTCGTGTGGCTTGGCGGGGACGGTGTAGAGGTCAGCGGCGGAGCTTCTGGAACTGGCGGAAGGGTGAGGGAGGGCTGGTGGCTGCGGCTATGGCGAACGGCGGCGACGACGACTCTCGGGTGTGCTCGGGGAAGGGAGTCAGGGGAGGGAGAGAGGGTGCAGCGAGTGAGGGAGAGGTGAGAGGGGGTCGGGGAGGCGCGTGGCGTCACCGGGGCGTCGAGGAGGAAGCAGGAGGTGGCTAGGGGAAGCAGGAGGTGGCCGAGGCCTCTCGGGCGCGCGCCACGCCTCGGTCCTTCTGGCAAGGAGGAAGACAACAGGGGGAGTGGAGATGGGCTGGGCCGTGCTGGGCCAGGTAAGTGGGCGCCAGGTAAGTTAGGTAGGTGGCGTGGTGGCCTTCTCTCCCTTTCTTTTATTTCCTCTTTTCTATTTCTATTTTCTGTAGTTTGTTTTGATTTAGTTTTAGACACTAAATCATTTTTTATAAATCCTGAGAATAATTGTGGACATTAACTGAATTATTACAGAGGCCCTCAACTATTTTCAGAATTGTTGGAGCATTTAGAAATATTAACAGTATTTAAATGCCCCAATTCAAATACAATATGGTTTAATCAAAAATCCAAAAATGCCTTGGAAAAATATCCATCATCTCTGAATATGGTTTTCACCCTTTTCCAGTAATCATGAACATTTTTGCAAACCAATTTGGGTTCTTGAAAATATTTTGAAGTTGAACCTATTTGCAATGCTTTGGTGCTAGGGCTTGGTCATCCCCATTTCAAATTTCATAAAATTTAAACATGTTGCATGGATGCTAAAGCAAAAACAAACAAGGGCTGATCTGGGGCTGTGACAGCTCACCCCCACTAAACAAAAATCTCGTCCCGAGATTCAAGCGTAGGGTAAGGTGAAGGGGGAACGCAAACTAGTACAATCTTCACGATCCAGGTTGCACTTCAACTGAACGTTGATTTGTTCACCATCATTTTCTCGAAGTCTTGCTCTGAGAACTCCAACTAACATGACAACGAGAGGAAAGGAAAGACCCTAAAAGAATCGTTCTTCTCGGAGGTCGAACAACTCAGGAGTAACTCTCGGGATGAGACATAGCAACATCTCTTGAGCTAAGAGACGAAGCACAGATCTGAAGAAATGGAGTGAGACAGATGACGAGGGTTCGCTAAGTAGACAACAATTCCAGACTTAAGAATGTGGTGATCGGTTGTCAACGTAGCGAGGAATTGAATTGCCATGATACCATAATAGGGCACCTTAGGGATGGTGACTCGTAGAAATATCCCCTTAAGTGGCAAAAAGAATTACCTTTGATTCAAAGATCATTGAAACTCTTTATACCAGCCTAAGGCAATTCACAACGATCGTTTGGCGAAGTGCAAAGGAATGGTACACCCGGACTAGGATGGATGATGTGGACTACCTTGTTGAAGACAACGCAATGGATGATTTTTTCTTATCACCGGAAATGGAAGAGACCCATGGCAGAATGGCACATTGGCGGTGCAAGCTGGGAACAAAATGCAAATGCTGGGAATGATTCTGGTAACTGGGAAGAACCCAACAATAGAGAGTGAATTCACTGTTTGAAAAGGTCATAGCATTGCCGAGGAAACTAAGAGTAATCCCAGTTAGAGCCGATGATAACACGTAACGCTTGTGCGTGCTCTCAAGAACTTGAGCATTTCCACAATCATCATGGTTTTATCAACATCCGTGTCAAGGGTGCTGACAACACAACATACTACCATGATGAATAGCGATGGACGATGCAGATGCAAAGGAGGATAACACTTTCTCAGATTTCACCTTAGCGAGGCCAAGGGAACGAAATCTGGATGATCGACCGAGAGACATTTAGCACTCCGCTTCTAATGTTCTCCTTGATGTGCTAATGTAACCCATTCATAGATATGGTTTGATATCTAGAACATCAAGTAAAAAGGTCGGACTTCGGAACACAGAAATCCATAGGGGCAACTAGGGAGGTAAATCCTACGAAATCCTTATGGGGAGGTGGCCAACTTCTTCAATCAAGATACTACAATAATAGGTCTTCCGGTTGGGTGTGTTGGCCACGACATCCACCTTACCGTTTATCGAGGGACCAATATTATAGTTCTTGGGAAAGTTCCAACCATCATATCTGCCTGAGATTCAGATCTGGTTGGTGTCAGGATATTCCAGACTCATCGAGTCTAGGAATAAAAATGAAAGTTTGCAACACAAATCGACGAGATGACGTTGCGAGATTCTCGGGGAATGAACTATGATAGTAAGCTCCGAAACATGAGCTGGTTCTGCTACAAACATGTGAACACGATGTCCTAGACAAGCATGACCACGTGGTAGTCTTACAATAAAACACTACCGAGTTCTGGTTGGGAACCATCACCGTGGATACCGAAGTCCTTGCATAAGTCATATGATTAGCTCTTATGAAGGAACTTCTTCTCCTTGAACAAATCAATCAGTGGCTTGGTGTGCTCGGGACACATATGGAATGAAGGTTGCAAGTCTCCAGACCACAGAATACTTCGCACGTGTGCATGACTGATTTGGGATGATTCCAAAGGAAACAAAACAATCTTTCTCAAATTCATGGCGGCAACTTTCACCAAATGCACGTGAACTAGAGGAAGTCACTTCTTACATCCGAACATATGCTTCATGAACTAGCATGAAGAAATGCTTTCAAAAGTTTCCAACACTAGCTTAATGTTCAACAAATCATGGAGGGGATAAGGATGTTGTCAATGGGGTCAACAACAATTCATTGGGGTTTCCTTTTAAAAGGAATTCCATAGTTAAGTGAACACGGTGATAGCATTGGTCAGACCAAAGAATATAACGGTGTATGCTCGAGGAAAACCCACGAGTAAGACAACATTACGAACATCGTTGGTTCTGACTTGATTTGAGGATAGCCCACACCCAAATCAAAGGTTGGACAAGATGATAGGTCCATTAACTGATCACGAGGGTCAGTCGATGAAATATCAATTTTCTTCAACACACACATACAAAGGGTATCCCTTTGAAATGAACTAAGTCGGGTAAGCTTTTATCTTCCAACTCTCCAAGTTGTTGCTTGGCTTAACAAACTAGCTCAGGGGTATCCAACACAGATTCTTGGAGAAAGGGTGGTTTACAGGATAAACCAACTTGATCACGAGCTCAACATAACAGTCAGGTGACAACCTGGTGATACTTTCGAGAAGATATTCGGAAAATCACGAACCACCGATATGTTACTAAGCTCGAGAACAATCTTGCTTTTCAGGGCAAGACGATATGATCAAATGAGCAAGGGATTGAAAGAAAATCCTAACTCAATGATCGAGGAGTGCACCAGAAATAGGGACTAGGTAGCACAATCAGTCTTAGGGTGACGATTCAATAATCAACACGCTAAGAATGAGGTTATCGTCCATTTAACTACCAAGCAACAGAGTTGCTAGCAGTATTGATTTCACACGCCATGATTCATTTGTCGGCATTCCGGTTACAATAACACAGGAACCGAGGAATGAACAATGATGGCGAGAAGTATCACTGTACCAAGAGTTCATAGGATGGTGTGCAATTCCTATAACAATACCGATATAAAAGATGGTAATACTCCAAGGTAGAACAGAGCAAAAGCTGGATTAGCAATTAGTTCTGCGGAGCACAACTTCTTTGACCCAATCCTGGATATGGAAGAGGTACTGGAGTTTGTTTCTCCTAGTCATTCCGCGATAGAATGGCTTGACGGACCACAAGAGTAATAGGCATCGATAAACGAACGCACACATACTCTTGACTATCAATTGATAGACGAAGGTCAGTAGACAACTAAAGAGGGACAACTCAAAGGAACATATAACTTTCTGAGTTGTGGATGCATAGATTAGTATGTCGAACCAAGTTCAACATTTCTTCCAGATAACCCATGCAGAGAGATAGGACTGGCAGAGTCACAATGTAGCATGGAGAACTCATCGAGAGCACTCTTGTTGTCATCTTTTGGTTCAGAAGAACTCCTGCCAAGGATGGTTCATGGTAATTGGAAGAAGGATGTACCACGAACCTCGAGGGCTATCGCAAAGGTTACTAATATCCTAAAGGAACTAGCAAACACTATCAACATGAAGTAAGTAGAGTGAATCTCGGGTTCAAAACCCAGGAATAGAATACCTACTACTAAGTAGCATCACGGGATGCTTTCGAGAATAAAGGCCAGAAGCATCACACTGGGAACACAGATCATGGCTAGACCACTAGATGATCCCCTAGGACACCTAAGGTCATAATAATAGCTCCAACATAAATGTCAAGGCAATAGAGTACCTCAACTGGCGATTAGTGTGCTTATTCTGACCATAAGGGACATCGGGAACGGAAAGAAGGGATTTGCAAATGCATCAGACTATTTAGAAACCTGGAATGACTCGGACAGCATAACGGCTGTAAATGCTCAGAAAAGATTTGAGACATTCACAAAAATGGTGGCATAACCACTCAGAAGCACAATACCAAGGTTTCGAGATCAACAGTTAACATACAGAAGTCGTAGGAGCTGAACTCAAGTTTAAATCCAACAATCTTATAAGTCTACGGATTAGTAACACGTGATCCTGATAGAAAGAAGAGATAGCCTAGTTCTTAACCCCGTAGAAAAGATAAGATGACTCAGATCAGAAGGGCATGAGGTATAAGGAGTAAAAAGAGCCTTACGTTCCATCCCACAATCAATTCCCTTACATAACTAAAGAATTTCTAGACTCAACTTCGACCAGTTTGGCTTGGTAATCCTACAGGCAGTCAAGCTCTGATACCAACGCTGTCAGGACCCCGACTCAATGCCACATCGATCTAGCATGTAACACCTCATATCACTTCGCGGCCTCACGCACGGTATTCCCACGGGTGTCGCCTTACCTTTGCCCGGGACCGTTTGCGCCTTTTTGGCACACATATATGATAGTGTCGCTAGCATCCATATGATAAGGAGCCCGGGCTGACATGGCTAGTTGTAAACCCAAAGTGGCACAGACTTATAGGGACAGGCATCCATGACCCAGCATCGAACGTGTCGGTCATCAGCGAGTGAATCCAGGCTGTAGCACTGGGCTAGCAGGACTCCGGTGAACTGGGCTGTAGCGGGCTAACAGGACTCCGGTATTCATCGCGTGACATTTCCTCGAAGGGACAGACACAGGAATGAAGAAGGACACATGCCGGCCAGCCTAAGTGTTCCGGAGCAGTAGCAAGCTACCATGGCTCGGTGGAAACACTAGGAGACATTTCCCGGTAAGAGAGGCTACTAAAGATAAACAACTAGATGGTCAGATCCCACACATACCAAGCATTTTAATAACATACACACAATATGCTCGATATGTGCAAATACAACATGGCATCACAACATGACTCTACGACTCAAGTAATTTATTCAATAGGCTCCGAGGAGCGAGATATTACAAACAGGGGTCTCATGACCCAACATTCAGAGCATACAAATCAAAGCACAAGCGGAAGCTATCATGTCTGAGTACAGACAACTATAAATGAAAAAGGCACAAGATCGTAGCTGAGGTAACAAGCTAAACGTCGAAGACCACGCGGAATTACTAGTGAGACTGAAGTCTCTCTGCAAAAACATAAAATAGGAAAACGTGAGTACAAATGTACCCAGCAAGACTTACATCAGAACTAACTACATATGCATCATTATCAACAAGGGGATGGTGGGGTTTAACTGCAGCAAGCCAGCTTTGACTCGGTGGCTATCCTAAACTACGACTGCAAGTAACTCTTTTGAGGTGGCGCACACGAGTCCACATATTCACCATATCAATACACCACTATGGATCCGCTCCCGTCTCCCTACGAGAACGCCATCCATAGCACTCACGCTTATCTTGTGCATTTTAAAGTATCCACTTTCACTTGTCTATGAACTGATATAAGCAACCCAGAAGTCCTTTACCGCGGACACGGCTATTCGAATAGATGATGTTAACCCTGCAGGGGTGTACTTCTTCACACACGCTCTCACCACTTACCGCCGTTTACACGACATGTACTCGGCAACCTTCAAGCGGAAGCCCAACGTGGGTGTCGGCCACGGCCTACCTAAACACTCGAGTCTCTAGTCCAGGTTTATCGCCTATTCGGGTTCCATCCATGAGGAGATCCGGCCGGAGTTTCGCTCACAGCCCCAACGATGTGAACAGGTTCCGTGACACCAAACGGGCGCCCGGTATACCCGGCCACGTGCCTACCGCATCACAGCCCACCCCTACGGTCAGCGCTGCGCACGGCCTCCAGCATACTACAAACACCAGAAACTACTTGCAACTCCTGGACAGAGGACAAGGGTGATTAAGAAGCCGAGAGGGTCCATTGGTTTCGGGCCCAATGCGTGGTAGTAGCTGAATCATGGATCACAAACACAGAACTCAGTTCCTGAGGACGGCTGCAATGAGACAACCCACCATGTACTCCTACATGGCCTCTCACCGCTACCTTTACCAAATCGTGTTCACACGCTTAGCTCACACACCGTAGGACATGTTCACACACCTCTGATTCATCCCGGATGAATCAGACCTGACTCGACTCTAAGCAGTAGCAGGCATGACAAACAAGCATGAATGAGTAGGCACATCAGGGCTCAAACAACTCCTACTCATGCTAGTGGGTTTCATCTAATTACTGTGGAATGACAGGTCATGCAGAGGATAAAGGGGTTCAGCTACCGCAGCAAGTAACAGATGAATCGATGTTGTCCTAATGCAGTAAAAGAGAGCAGGAGCGAGAGAGTGGGATTTTATCGGAATGAACAAGGGGGGGTTTTGCTTGCCTGGCACTTCTGAAGATAACATTGAGTCTTCATCAGTGTCAACGATCACATCGTCGGAACATCGTCTACCGAGAGGGGACAAATACCGGCAAACAAGAGAGAACACAATCAATGCGATGCAACAATATGATGCATGCTCATGACATGGCAATATGAGTGTGTTTTGGGCTAATGCAACTAGCAACAGGTTAAATGAAGTTGGTTTGAATACAAGATTCAAATTCAAACTCCATATGTGATTATTCAAATGCCATTTAATTGATTTGTGCTAAACAGCAGCTATAAGTTGTTCTAACATGCATGAAAATGGTACAGATGGATTCCTTGAATTTTTCTGATAATTTTTCATATATAAATTATTTAATTTGGAGTTACGGTTGAATTTCTATGATTTTTAGAAGTTTATACAATTTTCTGGAATTTCCTGAATTATTTTAAAACCAGAAAATGATTTATTGCGTCAGCACTAGGTCATGCTGATGTCAGCAGGTCAACTAGGCGGGTCCAGGTCAAACCTGACAGTGGGTCCCGCGTGTCAGTGACTCAGTTGGTTAACTGGGTTGATTAGGGTTAAACTAATACTAACGAAAATGTCAGCAGGGCTGGGCCCACATGTCAGTGGCTTAAATAATTAACTAACTTAATTAGTGTTAACTAATCTAACACCTAAACTAATTAACAGGGGCTGGCCCCACCTGTCATCGACCCAGGGGGGTTCCGCCGTGGTCAAGTGGGTCAACCCCACCGGCGACATGACGCCGGCGAGGCCAGATGCGGCGGCGGGCTTCGGAAATCGCCCTCAGGGCATCATTTCGAGCGCGGTTAGTTGCATTCAAACGCACGCAGTGGCGCGCGTCGAACGGTGGTGGTGGCCGGACCTATGGTGGCCGGAGCCGACGACGGCGAGCTCCAAGGCGGCGGCCGGAGTTCGGGTGTGCTTGGAATCGGCGTTGTGGTGCACGGTGAGACGAACGGGTGGGCTAGATCGGCTCCTGGGAGCAGCGCGAGCGCGATGACATGCTCAGGGGCAAGCTGGGCTTGCTCAAGCCATGGTGACGACTTCGCCGGCGGCGAGCACAACTCGGCTATGTGCATCTGTGGCTAGGGCGCGAAATCGACGCGGGGAGAAGAGGGGAATCGACCGGAGGCTCACAGGGGTTGCGACGGTGGCCTCGGGGAGCTCGGGGAGGCGTCAGGGAGGGCACACGGTCGCCGGCGATCTCGGCGGCCGAAGCTTGAAGAAGAGGTCGGGGAAGCCGCTGCAGGGCGCGTCCGCTCGTGTGGCTTGGCGGGGACGGTGTAGAGGTCAGCGGCGGAGCTTCTGGAACTGGCGGAAGGGCGAGGGAGGGCTGGTGGCTGCGGCTATGGCGAACGGCGGCGACGGCGACTCTCGGGTGTGCTCGGGGAAGGGAGTCAGGGGAGGGAGAGAGGGTGCAGCGAGTGAGGGAGAGGTGAGAGGGGGTCGGGGAGGCGCGTGGCGTCACCGGGGCGTCGAGGAGGAAGCAGGAGGTGGCCAGGGGAAGCAGGAGGTGGCCGAGGCCTCTCGGGCGCGCGCCACGCCTCGGTCCTTCTGGCGAGGAGGAAGACGACAGGGGGAGTGGAGATGGGCTGGGCCGTGCTGGGCCAGGTAAGTGGGCGCCAGGTAAGTTAGGTAGGTGGCCTGGTGGCCTTCTCTCCCTTTCTTTTATTTCCTCTTTTCTATTTCTATTTTCTGTAGTTTGTTTTGATTTAGTTTTAGACACTAAATCATTTTTTATAAATCCTGAGAATAATTGTGGACATTAACTGAATTATTACAGAGGCCCTCAACTATTTTCAGAATTGTTGGAGCATTTAGAAATATTAACAGTATTTAAATGCCCCAATTCAAATACAATATGGTTTAATCAAAAATCCAAAAATGTCTTGGAAAAATATCCATCATCTCTGAATATGGTTTTCACCCTTTTCCAGTAATCATGAACATTTTTGCAAACCAATTTGGGTTCTTGAAAATATTTTGAAGTTGAACCTATTTGCAATGCTTTGGTGATAGGGCTTGGTCATCCCCATTTCAAATTTCATAAAATTTAAACATGTTGCATGGATGCTAAAGCAAAAACAAACAAGGGCTGATCTGGGGCTGTGACACTTTGTTGCATGTTGAGGGATAGTTATATGATCCAATTATGTTATTATTGTTGTGAGAACTTGCACTAGTGAAAGTATGAACCCTAGGCCTTGTTTCAACGCATAGCAATACCGTTTTCGCTCACTTTTATCATTAGTTACCTTGCTATTTTTATATTTTCATATTACAAAAACCTATATCTATCATCCATATTGCACTTGTATCACCATCTCTTCGCTGAACTAGTGCACCTATACAATTCACCATTGTATTGGGTGTGTTGGGGACACAAGAGACTCTTTGTTATTTGGTTGCAGGGTTGTTTGAGAGAGACCATCTTCATCCTACGCCTCCCACGGATTGATAAACCTTAGGTCATCCACTTGAGGGAAATTTGCTACTGTCCTACAAACCTCTGCACTTGGAGGCCCAACAACGTCTACCAGAAGAAGGATGTGTAGTAGACATCAGTGGGCAAAGCACTGGCGCAAGTAAAGAAATCTTGAATAATTCCTTTTCCAATAATAGTACCACTACCAATTCGAAACTTTTTAGTGTGTAAATAGTAGGTTCTTCATGAGGATAATCAAAAGCATCAATGTTCCCCCCATCGTTACTATTATCCTTTTCAACGATAATCTCCCCAGTTTCAGACATGATGGCAAGAAAACGTACTAAGAACTAACACACAAAAGGCAAGCGGAAAGAGACTAACAGAAGAAGGGCGAATAAAATAGCAAAGGTGAAGTGGGGGAGAGGAAAACAAGAGGCAAATGGCAAATAATGTAATGCGAGGGATAAGAGTTTGTGATGGGTACTTGGTATGTCTTGACTTGGCGTAGATCTCCCCGGCAACGGTGCCAGAAATCCTTCTTGCTACCTCTTGAGCATGTGTTAGTTTTCCCTTGAAGAGAAAGTGTGATGCAGCAAAGTAGCGTAAGTATTTCCCTTAGTTTTTGAGAACCAAGGTATCAATCCAGTAGGAGACTACACCCAAGTCGCCTAGTACCTGCACAAACAAACAAGAACCTCGCAACCAGCACAATAAAGGGGTTGTCAATCCCTTCACAGTCACTTACGAAAAGTGACATCTGATAGATATAATAAGATAAATATTTTTGGTATTTTTGTTGTATAGATTGAAAAAGTAAAGATTGCAAAATAAACGGTGACAGAAATGGCTAGTTGATGGTAAAATAATATGATGTAAAGTAGATCCGGGGGTCATAGGTTTCACAATAGTTATGAGAATATCTAGATAGCATATATTACGGTGGGTGAACAAATTACTACCGAGCAATTGATAGAAAAGCACATAGTTATGAGAATATCTAGGCATGATCGTGAACATAGGCATCACGTCCGTGTCAAGTTGACCGAAACGATTCTGCATCTACTACTATTACTCCACACATTGACTGCTATCCAGCATCCATCTAGAGTATTAAGTTCCTAAGAATAGAGTAACGCATTAGGCAAGATGACATGATGTAGAGTGATAAACTCAAGCAATATGGTATAAACCCCATCTTTTTATCCTTGATGGCAACAATACAATACGTGCCTTGCTTCCCCTACTGTCACTGGGAAAGGACACCGCAAGATTGAACCCAAAGCTAAGCACTTCCCCCATTGCAAGAAAGACCAATCTAGTAGGCCAAACCAAACTGATAATTCGAAGGGACATGCAAAGATATCAAATCATGCATACAAGAATTCAGAGACGAATCAAATATTGTTCATAGATAAACTTGATCATAAACAAACAATTCGTCGGATCTCGGCAAACACATCGCAAAAAGAATTACATCGAATAGATCTCCAAGAACATCAGGGAGAACTTTGTATTGAGATCCAAAGAGAGAGAAGAAGCCATCTAGCTAATAACTATGGACCCGAAGGTCTGTGGTAAACTACTCACACATCATCGGAGAGGCTATGGTGTTGATGTAGAAACCCTCCGTGATCGAATCCCCCTCCGGCAGATCGCCGGAAAAGGTCCCCCGATGGGATCGCACAGGTACAGAAGGTTGCGGCGGTGGAAAAGTGGTTTCGTGGCTCCCCTGGATGTTTTCAGGGTATAAGAGTATATATAGGCATAAGAAGTAGGTCGGTGGAGCCACGAGGGGCCCACCAGGGTGGGGGCGTGCCTGCCCCCTGGGCGCGCCGTCCTACCTCGTGGCCGCCTCGTTGCTTCCTTGACCTCCACTCCAAGTCTCCTGGATTATGCTTGTTCCAAAAAAGATCCTCGCAAAGGTTTCATTTCGTTTGATATTCCTTTTCTGCGAAACACTGAAATAGGCAAAAAACAGCAATTTGCACTAGGCCTTCGGTTAATAGGTTAGTCCCAAAAATAATATTAAAGTGCATAATAAAGCCCATTAAACATCCAAAACAGATCATATAATAGCATGGTATAATAAAATATCATAGATATGTTGGAGACGTATCAGCGTGTCACTGACCCAGCAACTCATGGTCGTAATCAATCTCGATAATCAAAATTAAACCAGTATATTAAGGACCCGGTGGCTCATGGCCAATATCAGTTTGTGATCAAAGGAGATAGTCATATGAAACAAATAAGTTAAATAAACACATAAGTATAAATATTAAGTTAGCTCTCGAGGCTGGATGAAAAGACCGGCTTTCGAGGCTTGAATCTTGCTTCAATGAAGCTGGCTTGAGTTTGTCCTAGCTTTCTGTAGACCGGCTCTCACATGACTTAAGCCAATGTTTTAACCTTGACAAGTTCAGGGTCATAATAGATTGATTGTTGTCAGATTTCGGGTTCCAGAAAAATCCTTAAGGTTCGAACACTGGGTTGCGCACAAATATCTCCCCCTCCTCTAGCTCACACACTCTGTATGATCTCACGACCTAGCTCGACGAACCCAAGGAACGAGAGACACAAGATTTATACTGGTTCGGGCCACCATTGTGGTGTAATACCCTACTCCAGTGTGGTGTGGTGGATTGCCTCTTGGGCTAAGGATGAATAGTTACAAGGGAAGAACAACCTCCTGAGGAGAGGTGTTCTTGTGCTTGGTGAACTTGTGTGGTTGGGGATGATCCGGGTCCGATCAGATGCCCCTCTCTATGGTGGTGGCTAGTCCTATTTATAGTGACCCTGGTCCTCTTCCCAAATATTGAGCGGGAAGTGATCCCACTACGGCCAAATTCGAAGGGAGACAACTAGTACAAGTTATCCTAACAAAAGTAGTCCTCGCCTGCCAAAGGTTCGGGTGGTGATGCCGTCTTGGGCTCCTCGGTGACCTCTGTCCTGCTGTCCTGCTGGCCTTGGTCTTGTTGCACCGATATGGAAACCTTTGCCTGATGCCTTGGGACTCCTCGCCTGCGCTTGCCTCTTTAGCACCAAAGAGAAAATTAGGACACTACGCGCGCTGGTGCCCACCTCGTTCCAGTCGTCATGGCTCGCGTCACACAAACCTCAAGAGGTGTCGCTTGCCTTGATCTCTCCGCCCCTCGCTAGCCAGCTTGGTGAGGCCGCCCCTAAGGAGGTCTTGCGTCGTCCGCCTCGCGAGGCTTGGCCCCTTGCGAGGGTCTTAAGTGTTTGCTGGTGAGGAAGGGCCGTAGAGGGCCGCTGGTGGAGCCACGCCGCAGGCAGGCAAGTCTGGGGGACCCCGTTCCCAGAACGCCGACAATTGTCAAGAGTACACCGGATCATCGTGGCGTATGAGCATCAAGCAAACATGCAGGTTTAACCAGGATATAGTGGCAGATGTCTGGTCAAGAGGGATGCTAATAGCTAAACTTAATGAGTTGGAAGCCCCCAAGTGACCTATGATCAGGAAATAAAGACTCATGCACAATATATTGGACGAAACGATAGAGGCCCTGAGTTTTGGGGATGCCAACTTTATTAACATTGATCATAAAAAATATACACTTAGGTATGTACAAAAGTTGGAGCCCGTTGGCTCTAAGTGTAGTAAGGACATAGATGAGCAATGTTCCAAGGCATGTTTGTCTCCTCCTCATATGTATGTGACTTCTTGTGCTCATGCTTGTTAATCATATAATATGATCCGTTATTGAGGTTCTTACCGATAACGAAAGGCCCTTCCCAAGGAGGTGAAAGCTTATGCATTCCAGTTTGATCTTGTATCAACCGGAGCACTAAGTCGCCCTCCTAGAAAGTACGACTATGAACTCTACGGCTGTGATAGTGACATAGGTATTGTTAATATATTGATGATCTTGATGCTGCAAAGTCGCATTCCTCCTCTAGAGCATCGAGGGAATCCTGTCGAGATTTTCCATTATCTGCTTCAACATAAGCCGCTACTCTGGGGGGGAATCATGATCGATATCGCTTACGAGCAATGCTTCAACACCATAAACCATGAAGAAAGGTGTATAGCCAGTTGATCTAGTGGGGGTGGTCTGGATGCTCCAAAGAACAAAAGGGAGCTCTTCAACCCAACAACCTGGAGTACACTCAAGAGGAACCATAAGTCTGGGCTTGATATCTCGTAAGATCTCCTGGTTAGCACGTTCTGACTGGCCATTGGACTGAAGGTGTGCCACAGAGGGCACGTCAATCCGAATGTGCTCTTGCTGACAAAACTTCTTCATGGCTACTTTGGACAAATTAGCCCCATTATCAGTGATGATGTTGTGTGGGTAGCCAAAATGAAAGATCAACTTCTTCACAAACTTGATTGTTGTTTCTGCATCGCAATTGCTGATAGGTCTCTGCTTCAACCCACTTGGTAAATTTATCAATAGCCATGAGAAGATGAGTTTTTTGTCCTTGGACTGTTTAAACAGACTAACCATATCAATCCCCACACTGCAAAAGGCCAAGTGATTGGAATTATCCAGAGTTCCTGGGCTGGTACATGAGCCTAACGTGCAAACTTCTAACATCCATCACACCGATGTACGATATCCTCAGCATCAGCATGAGCCGTGAGCCAATAAAAACCATGTCGAAATGCCTTGGCGACCAAGGTTCTTGAGCCGGCATGATGGCCACAATCTCCAAAGTGTATTTCATCAAGGATCTCACAGTCTTCATCACAGGAGACGCAACATTGAAAAACACCAGTGATGCTTCTTTTGTGCAACTCACCATGCACAATAGTCATCGACTTAGAATGGACGACGATTTGACGAGCGACAAGTTCAGCTTTAGGGAGGTCGCCTTGAGTCAGATAGGCCAGATAAGGAACCGTCCAATCCCGGGTGGCAAGAAGAGCCGCCACCAATTGTGCCTCTGGGTCAGGTATACCCAGATCTTCCTCGGATGGCAACTTGACAGAAGGATTGTGGAGAACATCAAGGAAAACATTGGGAGGGACCGGCTTACACTGAGAGCCAAGTCGTGACAATGCATCAGCCGCCTCATTGAGTCGCTGATCAATGTGATCCACCTGACAACCCATGAAGTGACCTACAATGTTAGTCAATACCTGTCGATAAGCGACCATGAGGGGATCCTTGGAATCCCACTTTCTAGAAACCTGCTAAGCCACCAAATGAGAGTCGCCCAAGCATCTGACCCGACTAAGGTTCATCTCCTTAGCCATACAGAGACCATGAAGGAGGGATTCATACTCAGCTGCATTACTAGTACAGGGAAACATGATCCTTAGAACATAACAAAACCTATCATCTTTTGGAGAAGATAAGACAACTCCAATCCCGAGCCCTCCAATTGCCTAGAACCATCAAAGTGAATAGTCCAATAATTGTTCTCTGGCTTCTCTTCGGGGACTTGAAGTTTAGTCCAATTTTGATGAAATCTACCAATGCTTGAGACTTGATTGCTGTCCAGGGCACATATTTCAGATGATGTGGCCTGAGCTCAATTACCCACTTAGCAATCCGACTTGTGGCTTCCCTGTCCTAGATGATATCTCCCAATGGGGCAGAGCTGACCGCAGTGATGGGGTGTTCCTGGAAATAATGCTTCAATCTGTGAGTAGCCATAAAGACACCAAATACTAGTTTCTACCAATGTGGACATCTCTGCTTGGACTCCATGAAAAGTTTGCTTACATAGTAGACTGATTGTTGAACATGATATTCTTTCCCATCCGGCTTGCACTGCACGACAACTGCAACACTTACCGCTTTGTTATTAGCAACAATGTACATGAGCATAGGCTCTTTGTCGATAGGGGCGGCCAAAACGGGCGGCTCAGCCAACTATTTCTTGAGGGCTTCAAAAGCATCATTGGCAGCATCGCTCCAGACAAAGTTATATATTTTCATCAACATCTGATACAATGGGATGGCCTTCTTGCCCATGGGGCTTATGAACCTGCTTAAGGCGGCGATTCGACCTACCATGCGCTACACATCATTGATATTGGCTGGCTTACCCAGGGAGGTCACCGCTTTGATTTTCTCTGGATTGGCATCTGTAGCTCGTTCACACCCAAGAATCCTAGCAATTTGCCTGCAGGAACATCAAAAACACACTTGGCCGGGTTAAGCATCATTTGTACACCCAAAGATTATGAAAGGACTCCTTGAGATTTACTAATAATGTTTCCTTCTTCTGAGACTTGACCACAATATCATCAACATAAGCATGAATTTTGCACCCGATCTGATTATGAAAATAGTTTTGTATGCAATGCTAGTAAGTAGCCCCCACCCTCTTAAGCCCAAAAGGCATAGAGACATAATAAAAGCTCTGAACGGTGTGATGAAGGCTATCTTTTCCTGATCCTCAATGGCCAACTTTCTCTGGTGATAACCGGAGTAAGCATCCAAGAAATAGAGACCCTCACACCCAGCGATGGAATCGATGATCTGATCAATGCGGGGAGGGAAAACGGGTCTTTGGGACAAGCCTTGTAGAAATCTATGTAATCAGCACACATACACCAAGTGTCGTTCTTCTTGAGGACAAGTATTGGATTTGCCAACCACTCAGGATGAAATACTTCCACAATGAACCCGACAGCTAGGAGCCGGGCTACTTCTTCCCCAATAGCCTTGTGCCTCTCCTCATTAAAACGACGGAGATATTGCCAGACTGGTTTGATCTTAGGATTGACATTAAGGTGATGCTCAACGAATTCTCTCGGTACACCAGGCATGTCAAAAGGTTTCCATGCAAAGATGTCTCGATTCTCACGAATGAACTCGATGAGCGCGCTTTCCTATTTGGCATCCATGCCAGTCCTAATAGTGAACTGCTGAGATGAGTCGCCTGGAGTGAAGCCGGCCTGTTTCATGTCTCTTGCCGACTGAAACTTGAGAAGGGGGTCAGACTCTGTGGTGGGTTTCTTCAAGAAGGTCATATCCAGCCGGGTCAACATTGGATGTGTAGAATTTTAACTCCTCTGCCGCGTAGACCGACTCAACATAAGCCGCACCCCCTTCTTCACACTCACGAGCGATTTTCCTATCACCATTAACCGTGATGGTGCCCCTTGGCCCAGCCATCTTAAACTTGCGATACACATAACATGTGCATGCCATAAAACAAGCATAAGCCGGCCGTCCAAACAAGGCATAATATGGGCTCTTGATCATGACCACGGCAAATGTCAGAAACTCTGTTCTATAATTGTACTCATCGCCAAACGCCACTTCCAATTTGATCTGTCCGAACGGATATGCAGATATTCTGGGAATGATCCTGTGAAAAGCGATTGAAAAAGGCGAGAGCTGCTTGTCTAACAAATTCATATGCCTGAAGGTATCATAGTACAAGATGTTGATGCTGCTTCCTCCATCCATCAGTACCTTCGTGAGCTTATATTCATGAACTGGTTGCACCACTACCAAAGCCAGGCCACTGGGGTTCTCAACCCGGGGTGGATGATCAGCCCTACTCCAAGTGACCGATTGCTCTAACCAGTTTAAATACTAAGGGAACATTGGCTCTATCAGATTAACAACACATTTATGAATTTTGTTGTCCTGCTTGCAGGTACTAGTGGTAAAGACATGATACCACCCACTATTTAACTGCTTAGGATTGCTTTGAAAACCTGTCTGATTGGCCTCAGGGTTGAGTACCCTAGCCTGAATGTTGATTTCCCCCTCCGTGATTGCCAGACCCTTGATATCCAGATCCAGACCCGACAGGATTGTTATGTCCACCAGATGAGCCGGCCCTAGGGAAGCCACGCCCTGATCCACCAGCATCGGGTTGTCCTGAGTTTCCGCCGCCATCTCCCTAGTGATTCGGGTAAGCCTAGTTGCAAAACTGCCGCATAATATAACAATTCTCCCGGGAATGACTCGCCAACTTATGTGGTGTGATGTGCTTGGGACATGGACCTCTAAGAGCTTCCTTGAAATTGCGAGCTTTATTCGCATTAAACGATCTCCCAGAATTATTCCGTTTTTGGCCCTTAAAACTAGTATTAGTAGTGGCGACAAAATCTGAGCCACCATCCGGGTTTTTGCGTTTGCCACCGTTCCCCTAACCACCATGGCTACCATTGTGCCCTGGGTTACTGTCGGCATTCTGGGAACGGGGGTCCCCAGACTTGCCTGCCTGCGGCCTGCGGCATGGCTCGAGTGGGGGCCTAGCGTGGCCCAGCTTCATCAGCTCAAGCTCAAGACCCTCGCGAGGGGCCAAGCCTCGCGGGGCGGATGACAGGAAGCTTCCTTAGAGGCAGCCTCGTCAGGCAGGCTCGTGAGGAGGCGGAGAGATCAAGGCAGGGGTACCTCACGAGGAGCCCATGACGCAAGCCATGACGATCGAGACCAGGCGGGCGCCAGGCGGGCGCCGGCCTACGCAGTGTCCTTGTTTCCCCTTTGGTGCAAAGGGGGCAAGCACAGGCCAAGGCACCGGGCAAAGGTTGCCATTCCAGTGCAACGAGACCAAGACCAGCAGAGCGGCAGGACGAGGTCACCGTGGAGCCCAAGACGGCGTCATCACCAGTACTTTTGGCAGCCGAAGACCACCTTTGGTCAGGATAACTTGTACTATATGTTCCCCTTCAAAATGGCCAATTGTTGGCGCCCTTCCCACTCATTATTTGGGGAGAGGCCTAGGGCCTCTATAAATAGAGCTAGCCACCACAAAGTAGAGAGACCCCCGGGGGAGAGATCAACACACCGGGAGGGCTAGAGATCTGATAGAACCCTAGTAGAGAGAGAGAGAGAGAGGCGACTGAACTCACCCAAGCAGTTCATCGCACCAGCTCAAGAACACCTCTCGCGAGGCTGTTCTTCTCTTGTACTGTTCATCATCAGCCCCTAAGACAATCCACCACACCACACATTGGAGTAGGGTATTACACCACAACGGTGGCCCGAACCAGTATAAACCTTGTGTCCCTTGTGTTGTTCGTTGTTTCCAGCTTAGACCACGCGAGGAGATTGGACGCAGATCGGTAGGGGAGAGATCTCCGCACGCACCCCAGTGTTCGAACCTCAAAGGTCTGCCGGAACCCGAAATCCGACATTTGGCGCGCCAGGTAGGGGTGTGCCGGAATCTTTCTTCCGCTGTTCGTGTACGATCTTCCGTTGTGTCCATGGATGACGCTCGATGGGCTCGCGCCGAGCGCCGGGCTGCTCTCGCCACCCGCATCGCCCAGACGGGCCCCGTCGGCGGACGTCCTCATCGTTCCCCGTCGCCTGCCGCCAACGCCGCCACCGGCCCGGCGGGGAACGAGCAGCAGGCCTCCTCCCAGCATCCTTCGGTGCGGCGGGAGGGCCGCACCGCCACACCATCGTTGACTCCAACCGCTTCATCGTCCCACGCCCATCGCGCCCCCACAGACGCGCACGCCGCGTTGCTCCTGGCAAGAGAGCTCTTGCACTACCGCCCCATCGACGGCCTCTATGAGGACTGGCTCGCCCGCATCACCGAGCTCGTTAGCGCCGCAGGGGGCTCCCCCTTGTCGTCCCTCTCGCTGCCTTGCCCTCCATTCCGCGCAGGAGGCGAGGATCAGGAGGCGCCTCCACCACCTCCTCCCCAAGAAGGCGCCCTGGCTCCAAGGTGCGCAGCCCCGGGGCGAGACCCTCCGCATCCGGCACCTGCGCAGCAAGAAAGGAGCTGCCAAGAGATCCCTCGTCCCCAAGAAGGTGCTCGCGCGCTCCCAGCGCCGGCGCGCCAAGATCGCGTCCCTGCACCTCCACGCCAAGACCCCGCGCTGCTCCAAGCGGCGGTGCACGGTAATCCCCAGGAACAAGCCCAGCACCAGCAAAAGGCACCGGTGGCCACGGCAGGCTGCCACGCCCTAACCCCTGAGCTACGCGGCGTCGCATGGCCAGGCAAATTCAAGCCTGACCTACCCCCTCACTACGATGGCACAACGGACCCCACGGAGTTCCTACAGCTCTACAAGCTATGCATCGAAGCGGCCAATGGAGACGAAAGGGTCATGGCGAACTGGTTTCCCATGGAACTAAAGGACGGGGCCCACATCTGGCTCCTGAACCTGGCTCCTGGCACAATCTCTTCCTAGGACGAGATGCGCACTCGCTTCATCACCAACTTCCAGGGCACTCACGACCGGCCACCGGCCGTGAGCGATCTGCGCCGCATCAAGTAGCAGCAAGGGGAGACCCTGCAAAAATACATCTAGTGCTTCAACAATGCTCGCCTCAAGATCCCCAAGGTGACTGAAGAAGCCATCATCTCGGCCTTCTCCGATGGCATACGCAAGATCAAGATGAAGGAAGAGCTAGCAATCCATGAAAACCTGTGCACATCCCTGAAGCCGTTCAACTTGGCGACCAAGTGCGCCAGGGCTGAGGAAGGGCGCCTTTCCCTCCTCGAACTCCCGGCTGCCGATCTAGAAGAGAAGAAGCCCAAGGCCAAGGACGTGAAGCACAAGGGGGCTGTCGTGCTTGCAGCGGAGCCAGACACCAAGCGGGGCAGGGATCAGCCTGAGTCATCTAAGGGCAGCCCGTACTGCATGTACCACGACCTCCACACCCACAACATCAACGAATGTCAAGAGCTCAGGGCCGTGAGAGATGGACGTGTCGGCCGACGCCCCGAGCGCAACAACAGGGGCTATGGCCGAGGAGGAGGAAGAGGTGGCGGGCGATGGGAAGACCGTGGCCCTCGGCAAGGGTGGCGTGACCGACCTCGCGAGGATCGCTGGCAGGACCAGCCTCGCGAGGGAGGCTGGAGAGATCAACCTCATGAGGATCGCCTGTACGGCAATGCGGGCCTTCCTCCTCTGCCGCCACCGCCAAGGAGGAACAAAGACCAACATCAAGACGAGGGGGCCGGGGGCTTCCAGGAGCCACGCACAATCGCTTGCATCTTGGGTGGTGCGCAGGCCCCAGCCTCACAGCGCATTTTCAAGCAGTTTGCTCGCGAGGTGAATACAGTCCTCCCCAAGCTTGAGGCCACACGCCCTCTTAGGTGGTCTGCGTGCGCTATCACGTTCAGCTCAGCGGATCAGCACAAGTGCGCGGCAACGGCCGGAGTCCTCCCAATGCTTTGCTCCCCAATCATCAGCAACGTGCAGGTCACCAGGACCCTCATTGATGGCGGAGCAGGACTCAACATCCTGTCCGTCGGGACGTTCGACAATCTCCAAGTGTCGTACGATCAGCTTCAGCCAACCAAGCCATTCTCAGGAGTCACTGATGGTTCCACTGTTCCCATAGGGCAGGTTCGCCTTCCAGTCACCTTCGGACAGCACAACAACTACCGCATGGAGCTCATCGCCTTTGACGTCGCCCACATCCGTCTGCCATACAACGCCATTCTCGGGTACCCAGCCCTGGCCAAGTTCATGGCGGTGACTCACCATGGATACAATGTCCTCAAGATGCCAGGAAGCGGTGGAGTCATCACTGTACCCTGTGAAGAAAGGGACGCGGTGTGTCCACTTGAGCGCGTTCCAAGCCGCAACAATCGAAGACCCGGACCACAAGAACGGAAGGCTTCCCGAGGCGACCCTTAAGAAGAAGAAGGTTTCGCCTGACCCAAGCCATAAGGAGGCAGGTGCCTCCGGAGGTGTTGCATCAGGATTTGTGCCCAATCAGGGAGCACCACCCTCTCTCGCATAGGAAGGCGCGCCCAGCGCCCTCCTTAGGCAGGGCTCGGGGAATCTTTATTGGAGAGCCACCGACTTTGCCAAGGTCGCGAGGGAGGCGCTCGGGCACCACTTGGAGGGTTGTTTCCAGGCACGTTTCCCTCAGGAAGATACAAGGAAGGAAGACCAAACCATTAGGAGTTCATCGCAAGCAACACCCAGGAGCTACAGGAGTCGAGAATCATGCGCGGTAGCCGCCGCTTGCCCACCGTAGCCCCACATCCAGGCGAGGATGGTGGGCTGCGCATCTACATCGACGTGCCAGGACTCAACCAAAGCCGCGTCTCTGGAGCGTCTCTGGCCTTCATGCGTGGGACGTTGTGAGGGTCCACCTCACAGCTACGTTCGCATGCCTTTCGGCCTGCCGAACGCAGTCGCCGCTCATCAGCGTCTGGTGAGGAGCATTCTGGAGGCTCAGGAGGTCAGGCATCGTGCGGTCATGGCAGAGATGGAGATGGCCCTCAGGAACCCACCTGTACCCCCGGAGCCTCCTGAGGCTCCTGGGCTTGGGGGCTCGTGAGGATCGACGTCTTCATCGCGCATCGCCCGCTTCTTCAGCATCACTTCATCTTCAACAGCACCAGGTAACATCTTTCTAAGTCCTGTTTTTAGCTGGGAGCACCCGCAGGGCCGCATCATTCCCAGGTCGCGTGGGTCCGTCCCTGCGGCATGTATCCGTTTTGCTTATGCTCTTTACTTACCTTGTTGGGGGCGCCCCTTGGGCTGCATCATCCCCGAGCTGCTCGGGCCTAGCCCAGCGGTGTTTGCTTTTCTCGCGTCTATTTAAATGAATTTCCTCTTGCGTGCTTAACACACCCGACCTAATCGCCTGTTCGATTGACGCATACCTATGGAGCTACTCACTCTGGCACGGCATTTGACCATGGTTCCATCCCTGCAACGCCAATAAACCTGAGTGGTCAAGCTCTGGCCGTGGCAGCCCCGCAAGGCGCCACCTCACCAGGCCCTCAGTGCCCCAATCACTCCCACGGAGCGACCGAAGGTTGGCTGGCAACTGTAACAACAGGTCTTGTTTCTCTTCATGATTGGTGTGTAGGACCTACTCCAGGAGCAATGTCAGGGACGTCGCGAGCCGCCTCACCCTCTCTCCGGCGCGGACTGCTTGCATGTTAAAAGGGGGGGTACCTGAGCATCGCGACTCATGGGCTCCTACTGGCTCTCCAGCCCTCACCCCCTAGCCTTGACCCACGGCATCGCGACCTGTCATACCAGCGACGGGTGAGCTTGCTCAAGGGCCGGGACTTGAGGACATAGAGCATTAAGGAAAGTGCGGGGGAGTGGGAAGGAGCTCGCGAGGACCTAACCCAGCAGCGCCTCAGCTGCCACTCGGGCTGGGCGCTTCATCGAGGAACTACACCAAACTCAAGAGATAAGTCACACCCTTACAAGAGTTGGACCAACGCAGCGCCAAACCCTCGCCCAGTGCGGCTCTGTCATGGCGACTTTGCCTTCCTTTCTCTCCCAGCAAGGGCTGCTTGAGCGCTAAAGGGGACCTCTCGAGCATCGCGACTCGGGGGCTCTTACCGGACCTCGGGCCGCTCACCTCCTGGCCTTGACCACGGCATCGCGACCTGGCATACCAGCGATGGCTGAAGCCTGCCTGGGGACTGGGACCTATCAGCGTAGAGCGCCAAGTCCTTGTGAGGATAGAAAGGGGGAGCCGAGCCGAGACAGGACAAGCACCTCGCATTGATTCATATTAAGGATATAATATTCATATAAGACATGGCAGATGCCTTACATGCCCCCGTGGGGTGTTGCTTCGATTCCTCATAGGGAACAAGAGTACTAATCCTAAGGAACGCTAATCGCCCGCACCCCCGCAAGGGACGCCATCATCAACAATGGGCTGCCCAAAGCCGGCACCAACCCCATCCAGATCAGTAGCGTCAGCGGCTGGACGCAGCTGCCCCGCCCCGAGCACGGGGCGAGCTCGGGGGCTCGTAGCTGTCGTCGCTCATCTCCGGAGTCGCGAGGAGCTCGGGGGAGCCGCTAGATTCCCCAGCTCCTCCTCTGCCGCCTGAGGAGCTGCTGGAGGGCCGATGGGCAGGACAGGTCCTCGCCGATTCGTCGCCTCTGCCGCTCTCCCTGGGGCAGCACTCCAGCCAGCGTCCTTCAGCATCGAAGACCATGAAGAACATCAGGGAGGCACCGTCGTATTCAACATGAATCACGAGGGACCCTACCGTCCGGCAGACCTGGGCGATTTCGCCCCAGCCCCGGGTCATGAAGACCTTGCCCGGAGCGACGACCGTGACCTTTGCTCTGGTCGCAAGGGTACCGCAGTCAGCGTGCTGCAGCCAGAGCTCCAGAGCCCCGCTCGGCGTCATCTCAAAGGCAAGGGAGGGGGGAAGGCGAATCCAAGATCTCGGAGGCATGGCGGCGTGGAGCACGAGCTCGCGAGAGGAGAGCTCAGCGTGGACTCCAGGAGGAACGACACGCACCACCGTGACTCGCCGGCATCGACGGTGGCACCGTCGATGTCGCACGTCACCAACGTGATCTCAAAAACGTGAAGGCAGAAGCATCGCTGGCAGCTTCGCGGGAGGCCTGCGCCCAGGCTGTTGAGGAGGCTCGGGAGGCAGACCGACGGCGCAAGGATGTGGAGGAGCATGCACGGGAGCTCCAAGCCTGGAGCAACTCCCTGGAGCAGCAAGTGGAACTGCACCAGGCGGCCCTTGAGTCGATGGGGGTGGCCTGATATGTCTCCAACGTATCTATAATTTTTGATGGCTCCATGCTATATTATCTATTGTTTTCGACTATATTGGGATTTATTTTCCACTTTTATATTATTTTTGGGACTAACCTATTAACCGGAGGCCCAGCCCAGAATTGTTGTTTTTTGCCTATTTCAGTGTTTCGAAAAAACGGAATATCAAACGGAGTCCAAACGGAATAAAATCTTCGGGAACGTGATTTTTCTCACCGAACGTGATCCAGGAGACTTGGACCCTGCTCCAAGGAACAAAAGAGGCGGTCATGAGGGTAGGGGTGCGCCCCTTCCTCGTGGGCCCCTTGGTGCTCCTCCGGCGTACTCCTTCCTCCTATGTATACACATGTACCCCCAAACGATCAGAACAGGAGCCTACAACCTAATTCCGCCGCCGCAAATTTCTGTATCCACGAGATCCCATCTTGGGGCCTGTTCCGGAGCTCCGCCAGAAGAGGGTCGTCATCACAAAGGGCTTCTACATCATCCTAGCCCCTCCGATGAAGTCTGAGTAGTTTACCTCAGACCTTCGGGTCCATAGTTAGTAGCTAGATGGCTTCTTCTCTCTCTTTGAATCTCAATACAAAGTTCTCCCCCTGTCTTGTGGAGATATATTCGATGTAATCTTCTTCTTGCGGTGTGTTTGTTGAGACCGATGAATTGTGGGTTTATGATCAAGTCTATCTATGAATAATATTTGAATCTTCTCTGAATTCTTTTATGTATGATTGGTTATCTTTGCAAGTCTCTTTGAATTATCCGTTTGGTTTGGCCAACTATATTGGTAGTTCTTTCCATGGGAGAAGTGCTTAGCTTTGGGTTCGATCTTGTGGTGTCCTTTCCCAGTGACAGAAGGGGCAGCAAGGCACGTATTGCATCGTTGCCATCGAGGATAACAAGATGGTGTTTATTTCATATTGCATGAATTTATCTCTCTACATCATGTCATCTTGCTTAAGGCGTTACTCTGTTTTTAACTTAATACTCTAGATGCATGCTGGATAGTGGTCGACGAGTGGAGTAATAGTAGTAGATGTAGAATCATTTTGGTCTACTTGTCATGGACGTGATGCCTATATACATGATCATGCCTAGATATTCTCATAACTATGCTCAATTCTGTCAATTGCTCAACAGTAATTTGTTCACCCATCGTAGAATACTTATGCTCTTGAGAGAATCCACTAGTGAAACCTATGGCCCCGGGTCTATTCTCATCATATCAATCTCCATCACTTTAATCTTCCTTTGCTTTTTACTTTGCCTTTACTTTTTTACTTTGCATCTTTATACCAAAAATATTATATCTATCAGATCTCACTCTCGTAAGTGACCGTGAAGGGATTGAAAACCCCTAATCGCGTTGGTTGCGAGTAGCTATCATTTTGTGCAGGTACGCGGAACTTGAGCGTGGCCTCCTACTGGATTGATACCTTGGTTCTCAAAAACTGAGGGAAATACTTACGCTACTCTGCTGCATCATCCCTTCCTCTTCGGGGAAAACCAACGCAAGCTCAATACGTAGCAAGAAGGATTTCTGGCGCCGTTGCCGGGGATTCTACGTAAAAAGTCAACATACCAAGTACCCATCACAATCCCTATCTCTCGCATTACATTATTTGCCATTTTCCTCTCGTTTTCCTCTCCCCCACTTCACCCTTGCCGTTTTATTCGCCCTCTCTCTCTATCATCCCTCTCTATTTGCCTCTTCTGGCCCGTTTGCTTTTTGTTTGCTCATATGGTTGGAATAGTCATTTATTTATTACTAAACAGAGAACCTAAGATTTATGGATCCTCATCCGTTTGCTAATCTTTTTAAGAGATCCGGTTATGTTGAACCAATTGCTAGTGAGTTTTGTGCACTAGATTATCTTTATGAAGTTTTGCTTGAAATTCGTGAATCTAAAAATTGCAATGAAGTATGTTATAAAGTGATTCACGACAGATCTTTGAATAAAAAGCATGATTACAATGATGTTATTATAAATTCTATTAATGACAATTGTGCTAATAATATGCAAAACCCTAAGCTTGGGGATGCTAGTTTTGTTATGTCCTCTACTTGTTGCAATGATCATGATTGGGGTGATTCTTCTTTTGATCTTGAAAATTTATTTAAACCCCATGATGAATATGAGATTGGTTATAATGTTTGCAATAATATTGAAAGTGGGTTTGGAATAATGTCAACTTTAGATCCCACATGTTTAGAGAATGTTCAATCTTATCAAGTTTTTGATAAAAGTGCGTTTGGGAAGGTCATGACTTTAGTTAATGTTCATCCCACTATTTTGGAAAAGTGCCAACTTTGCATGCATGTGGATCATGTTGAGAATATTTTATGTGATAGCTATATTGTTGAATTTGCTTATGATCCTGCATGTAATTACTATGAGAGAGGAAAATATGGTGGTAGAAATTTTCATGTTACTAAATTACCTCTCGTTATGTTGAGATTGCTATTGTTTATTTCCTCTTCCTTGCATATGCTAGTTTTTGCTTGCCTTGATAATTTGTTTGCCTATAAGATGTGTTTGTCACATGCTTTATGATGCTCCTTTTGTGCTTCAATTCTTGTCTTTCATGTGAGCATCATTAAAATTATCAATGCCTAGCTATAAGGCTTCAAAGAAAAGTGCTTGTTGGGAGACATCCCAATATTTTTCCTTGCTATTATTTAATAAATAAATTATTTATCCTCTGTTTTGGTTGTGTTTTTTGTGTTTAATTAGTGTTTGTGCCAAGTAGAACCGTTGGGAAGACTTGGGGAAAGTCTTATTGAACTTGCTGTAAAAAACAGAAACTTTAGCGCTCACGAGAACTGCTGTCATTTTTATTTGAAGAGTGATATTTAGTTAATTATTTTTGCAGATGATTAATAGATAAATTCCTCACGTCCAGCAACTTATTTTAGAATTTTTGGGGTTCCATATCTTGCGCTAGCTACAGATTACTACAGACTGTTCTGTTTTTGACAGATTCTGTTTTTCTTGTGTTGTTTGCTTATTTTGATGAATCTATGGCTAGTAAAATAGTTTATAATCCATAGAGAAGTTGGAATATAGTAGGTTTAACACAAATATAAATAAATAATGAGTTCATTACAGTACCTTGAAGTGGTCTTTTGTTTTCTTTCACTAACGGAGCTCACGAGTTTTCTATTTTGAGTTTTGTGTTGTGAAGTTTTCAAGTTTTGGGTGAATTCTTTTGATGGATTATGGAACAAGGAGTGGCAAGAGCCTAAGCTTGGGGATGCCCATGGCACCTCCAAGATAATGCAAGGACACCAAAAAGTCAAAGCTTGGGGATGCCCCGGAAGGCATCCCCTCTTTCGTCCACTTCCATCGGTAATTTACTTGGAGCTATATTTTTATTCACCAACATGATATGTGTTTTGCTTGGAGCGTCTTGTATTATTTGTGTCTTTGTGTCTTAGTATGCCACAATCATCCTTTCTGTACACACCTTTTGAGAGAGCCATACATGAATTGAAATTTCATAGAATACTCTATGTGCTTCACTTATATCTTTTGAGCTAAGTAGTTTTTCTCTATGTGCTTCACTTATATCTTTTGAGCATTATAATTTTGCTCTATGTGCTTCACTTAGATCTCTTAGAGCACGGTGGTGGATTTGTTTTAAAGAAACTATTGATCTCTCATGCTTCACTTAAATTATTTTGAGAGTCTCTTAATAGCATGGTAATTTGCTTAATAATAATATGCTTGGTATTCAAGATTTGTGAAACTTTCTTTTGAGTGTGTTGAATACAAAGAAAAGATTGAAGCATGATAATTGTTTTGAGATATGGAGGTGATAATATTAAAAGTCATGCTAGTTGAGTAGTTGTGAATTTGAAGAATACTTGTGTTAAAGTTTGTGATTCCCGTAGCATGCACGTATGGTGAACCCTTATGTGATGAAGTCGGAGCATGATTTATTTATTGATTGTCTTGCTTATGAGTGGCGGTCGGGGACGAGCGATGGTATTTTCCTACCAATCTATCCCCCTAGGAGCATGCGTGTAATACTTTGCTTTGATAACTTCTAGATTTTTGCAATAAGTATATGAGTTCTTTATGACTAATGTTGAGTCCATGGATCATACGCATTCTCACCCTTCCACCTTTGCTAGCCTCTCTAATACCGTGCACTTTTCGCCAGTATCATACACCTACCATATACCTTCCTGAAAACAGCCACCATACCTACCTATCATGGAATTTCCATAGCCATTCCGAGATATATTGCCATGCAACTTTCCACCGTCCCGTTCATGACACATTCCATCATTGTCATATTGCATATCCCGGTACACCGCCGGATGCATTCACATATAGTCATATTTTGTTCTAAGTATCGATTTATAATTGTTGAATTGTAAGAAAAATAAAAGTGTGATGATCATCATTATTAGAGCATTGTCCCAAGTGAGGAAAGGATGATGGACACTATGATTCCCCCATAAGTCGGGATGAGACTCCGGACGAAAAATAAATAAAAGAGGCCAAAGAAGCTCAAATAAAAAGAGGCCATAAAAAGAGAAAAGGCCCAAATAAAATATATATATATATAAAAAGAGAGAAGGGACAATGTTACTATCCTTTTACCACACTTGTGCTTCAAAGTAGCACCATGATCTTCATAGTAGAGAGTCTCTCATATTATCACTTTCATATACTAGTGGGAATTTTACATTATAGAACTTGGCTTGTATATTCCAATGATGGGCTTCCTCAAATTTCCCTAGGTCTTCATGAGCAAGCAAGTTGGATGCACACCCACTTAGTTTCTTTTTGAGCTTTCATATACTTATAGCTCTAGTGCATCCGTTGCATGGCAATCCCTACTCACTCACATTGATATCTATTGATGGGCATCTCCATAGCCCGTTGATATGCCTAGTTGATGTGAGACTATCTTCCCCTCCTTTTTGTCTTCTCCACAACCACCATTCTATTCCACCTATAATGATATATCATTGGCTCACGCTCATGTATTGCGTGAAGATTGAAAAAGTTTTGAAAAGGTTAGAGTATGAAACAATTGCTTGGCTTGTCATCGGGGTTGTGCATGATTTAAATACTTTGTGTGGTGAAGATAGAGCATAGCCAGACTATATGATTTTGTAGGGATAACTTTCTTTGGCCATGTTATTTTGAGAAGACATAATTTCTTTATTAGTATGCTTGAAGTATTATTATTTTTTATGTCAATATGAACTTTTGTCTTGAATCTTTCGAATCTGAATATTCATACCACAATTAAGAAGATTTGCATTGAAATTATGCCAAGTAGCACTCCGCATCAAAAATTCTCTTTTTATCATTTACCTACTCGAGGACGAGCAGGAATTAAGCTTGGGGATGCCTGATACGTATCCAACGTATCTATAATTTTTGATTGCTCCATGCTATATTATCTACTGTTTTGGACTATATTGGGCTTTATTTTCCACTTTTATATTATTTTTGGGACTAACCTATTAACCGGAGGCCCAGCCCAGAATTGTTGTTTTTTTGCCTATTTCAGTGTTTCGAAGAAACGAAATATCAAACGGAGTCCAAACGGAATAAAATCTTCGGGAACATGATTTTCTCACTAAACATGATCCAGGAGACTTGAACCCTGCTCCAAGGAACAAAAGAGGCGGTCACGAGGGTGGGGGCGCGCCCCCCTGCCTCATGCGCCCCTCGGTGCTCCTCCGGCGTACTCCTTCCTCCTATATATACACACGTACCCCCAAACAATCAGAACAGGAGCCAAAAACCTAATTCCACCGCCGCAACTTTTTGTATCCACGAGATCCCATCTTGGGGCCAGTTTTGGAGCTCCATCGGAAGAGGGCCGTCATCACGAAGGGCTTCTACATCATCCTAGCCCCTCCGATGAAGTGTGAGTAGTTTACCTCAGACCTTCAGGTCCATAGTTAGTAGCTAGATGGCTTCTTCTCTCTCTTTGAATCTCAATACAAAGTTCTCCCCCTCTCTTGTGGAGATCTATTCGACGTAATCTTCTTTTTGCGGTGTGTTTGTTGAGGCCGATTAATTGTGGGTTTATGATCAAGTCTATCTATGAATAATATTTGAATCTTCTCTGAATTCTTTTATGTATGATTGGTTATCTTTGCAAGTCTCTTCGAATTATCCGTTTGGTTTGGCCAACTAGATTGGTAGTTCTTGCCATGGGAGAAGTTCTTAGCTATGGGTTCGATCTTGCGGTGTCCTTTCCCAGTGACAGAAGGGGCAGCAAGGCACGTATTGCATCGTTTCCATCGAGGATAACAAGATGGGTTTATGTCATATTGCATGAATTTATCTCTCTACATCATGTCATCTTGCTTAAGGCGTTACTCTGTTTTTAACTTAATACTCTAGATGCATGCTGGACAGCGGTCGATGAGTGGAGTAATAGTAGTAGATGCAGAATCGTTTCGGTCTACTTGTCACGGACATGATGACTATATACATGATCATGCCTAGATATTCTCATAACTATGCTCAATTCTGTCAATTGCTCAATAGTAATTTGTTCACCCACCATAGAATACTTATGCTCTTGAGAGAAGCCACTAGTGAAACCTATGGCCCTGGTTCTATTCTCATCATATCAATCTCCGTCACTTTAATCTTGCTTTGCTTTTTTACATTGCCTTTACTTTTTACATTGCATCTTTATACCAAAAATACCAAAAATATTATATCTATCGGATCTCACTCTCGTAAGTGATCGTGAAGGGATTGACAACCCCTAATCACGTTGGTTGCGAGTAGCTATCGTTTTGTGCAAGTACGGGGGACTTGAGCGTGGCCTCCTACTGGATTGATACCTTGGTTCTCAAAAACTGAGGGAAATACTTACACTACTCTGCTGCATCATCCCTTCCTCTTCGGGGAAAACCAACGCAAGCTCAAGACGTAGCATGGCCTCTGTTGACCGGGCGGAGCTTCTGAAGCGCGAGGAGGCGCTGACGCTGGAAGCCGCCGAGCGTAACCTTGACCTTGAGCGGTTGGAGACGAGGGAGCGCCTGGTGGCCCGGGCGGAGGATGACGTTGCTGCGCGCGAAGCCCGGGCTCAGGAAGAAGTCGATCGCCGCATGGCGGAAGCTCGCTCGGCCTTCGAGCGCGAATATGAGATGAGGTTGGGGCTGATCAAGGCCGAGACTGACGGCAGGACCGCAGCCCTCAGGGCCAAACTGAACGAAGTGACGTGGCATGCGGACTCCTCGGCAGCCGCCCTCAGCGCGGCGTAGGCGGAGCTGTCCTCTTCCCGGGCCGAGCAGCTTCTTCTCCAACAGAGGGTTGATGACGCCGAGGCCGTCGCGCAGCGGAATGAGGACGAGATCCATCGGCGGTGGGTTATGGAGCATGTGCATGCCCCCATGCTTCAAACGCTCAGAGAGAGGGCCAACACAGCTTTGGGCTATATCTACGAGGCTGCCGCCAAGGAGCCGCACGAGGTCAACTACGCCGGCAACCTCCAATTTTTCACCGATGTGGTGATGCTTCTGGAGAACCGATCCGAGAGGTCTCGTTGGCTTGTCGAAGAGAGGAGCCGAGCCTTGCTCGGGCATGCCTTTTCCCGCGTCTTCATCCATCTGCAGGACAGGGACCCCTACTTCGACTCCGACGCTACCATAGTACCTGTGCCCATTGCCGTCCGGGGCGACCTGACGCGGTGGGTGGAGGACAACATGGACGCCCTCGCCAGGGCCTTTGCGTCTGATGATGGCGTGGTCGTGGGCACCAATGAAGACAGCATTGTGGACGAGCCTGGCGCTGATGGAGATGCTGGCGGCGGCGGCAATGTTGACGATGCCAGTGATGCCTCCGAGGATGCCCAAGAAGATGCGATGAGTGATATGTCCGACTGACCGCATGTCACTGCTGTTTAACCTGCACGAAGAAGGTTCGAGCTTGGCCCTGAAGGATGTAAGAGCATTTTGGGAGGGGAAGCCCCTCATGTAAAGGTTTTGCAATTAGTACCCTGGTAAGCATAATGTTGCGTGTGAACTTAGCCACTGGCCTGGTGATGGGACAGCTGACTTGTGTACCTTGTGACCCCGATGAGTCCCCAGCGGGCCTGCGGGGCCGCTACACCTCGGGTGTCTTCTAATTAACTTGTGGATTCCGTGACAAAAACCTCCGGAAAGGGTGCGGTAACAGCGGTCCTGGTTGTAAGCGTGCCTGGCCCGGCCCGGCTCGCGAGGGGGGCAGCCGATGCAAACTTTGGACGCAAAGCCGAAACCAGAATGCGAGAGATTGCTCGAACGAGACTAAACACCCCTTCCCCCAAACACACGCAAGCATCTAGCTCAAATCCAACTTAAATCCAAATCGAAGAACTTGTCAACAAGGAAAGGCAAATGCAAAAGGCCGCATCCGGCACCTAGTCTAGTCTTAGACGTCTTCTCACCAGCACGGAGCTAAGTGCTGCCACTGGGCGTGGGCGGGAGCCCCCGAGGCCCGAGGGCGGCTCTCCGGAGACTCCGGGGCGTGTACAGCCCCACTCATTATTGTGTGAGAGTGTCACGGGCGGCGAGCTTCACAGGCACTGGGCCTTCTTCATAGGTATCGGCCTTGCTTCATATCGCCAGACGAGGGCCCCGCCTTGCGCCTCACTCTACCGCCATCGACGGCGACTGGAAACCAGGACGACGCCAATGGGGCAGAGCGGTCGCTAGCGGTTCCCCCGACGACCACGGGTCCCCTGCTAGGGGCAGGCCTTGGGGCACCTCCCCGACAGGGGGCCTACCTCCTGAGAACGCCTTGCTCCGACCGCCGCGGTGATGAACCCGAATCTCGGCCCCTCTCCTGCAGCCCCCTGAGCCCTCCTCCTAAGGGGTATGAGGCTGCAGAATTGGGCAGCCACCTGCTGTGGCAACCTGTATCTCCTGCGACCCATGGTTAGCATAAGCTTGCTCCTGAGGGATGAGTGGTACCCGATAATTGCCGCCGCTGGTGCAGCCATTGAGGCTCTCTTGTGGTTCCTGAAAGAGCTCAGCTCCTGGCGTCTTTTCGCCCTAGTCTGGCCCGAGGAATGAGCCATGATCTTCTTCCAGTGCGCACCCCTGATCCACCATGCGGGGCACGTAAGCTTCTGGGACCACCGCCCCGTGCGCCTCGCTGTAGTGCCCCGCATGCCACCCAGCCTGGCTTGGAGCGCCGTCTTGGGGGTGATGGCGCGGCGGTCCGCCGAAGCCGAAGGCCACCGCGGGCACCCCTTCGCCGGCCTGAGAAGAGGCCGGCGCGACTTGTCGCCCGGTGTCGGCAGGGGTGTTGACGCTGAATGGGCCCTGGAGTCTGCCGGAAGATGCGTGCGCGCGCACGACGCCACCATACAGCCCGCCTTGGGTCTGGGGTGGTAGCTGGACGCAGAAAGGAGGTGTCCCTGAGGCGGTGGCGGCTAGGAGCTCGGCGACTCGCTCCAGCAATACGTCGCGGCCACCCTCTAGCAGCCGACACCGTAGCAGCTCTCGGGCCACCGTCAGCACGGCCCTGGAGTTTGCTTCCTCCCGTCGGGTGTATGGCGCTGTGGCTGCGGCGTGGTTTGAGGCCCTTGCTGCGGCCTGCACCTGCCGTGGTATGAGGGTAGGCGGCGTCTGGCCGCGTTGCCCGTGCCCCGCAGCGCCCTGCGGAGCGCAGGCTGCCTGATGCGCAAGGTTGAGGTCGCCCTGGGCCGTTGGCACGGCGTGGGCGGGCCACGCTGCTCGGCGGTCAGCGTTGGCAGCCGAGTCGCTTGACATCTGAACGTCGAGGCTACAGAACGCGATGCGGAGGAGGAAGGTTTCCGGCGCACCCCTACCTGGTGTGCCAAATGTCGGATTTCGGGTTCCGGCAGACCCTTGAGGTTCGAACAATGGGGTGCGTGCGGAGATCTCTCCCCTACTGATCTACGTCCAATCTCCGCGTGTGATCTAAACTGGAAACAATGAACAACACAAGGGACACAAGGTTTATACTGGTTCGGGCCACCGTTGTGGTGTAATACCCTACTCCAGTGTGTGGTGTGGTGGATTGCCTCAGGGGCTGATGATGAACAATACAAGGGAAGAACAAACTCGCGAGAGGTGTTCTTGATCTGGTGCGATGAACTGCTTGGGTGAGTTCAGTCGCCTCTCTCTCTCTCTGCTAGGGTTCTATCAGATCTCTATCCCTCTGGGTGTGTTGATCTCTCCCCCGGGGGTCTCCCTCTACTTTGTGGTGGCTAGCTCTATTTATAGAGGCCCTGGGCCTCTCCCCAAATAATGAGCGGGAAGGGCGCCAACAATTGGCCATTTTGAAGGGGAACATCCAGTACAAGTTATCCTGACCAAAGGTGGTCTTCGGCTGCCAAAAACTCTGGTGATGACGCCGTCTTGGGCTCCACGGTGACCTTCGTCCTGCCGCTCTGCTGGTCTTGGTCTCGTTGCACCGGAATGGTAACATTTGCCCGGTGCCCTGGCCTGTGCTTGCCCCTTTGCACCAAAGGGGAAACAAGGACACTGCGCAGGCCGGCGCCCGCCTGGTCTCGATCGTCATGGCTTGCGTCTCACGGGCTCCTCGTGAGGTATCCCCGCATTGATCTCTCCGCCTCCTTGCGAGCCTGCCTGATGAGGCTGCCTCTGAGGAAGCTTCCGGTCATCCGCCTCGCGAGGCTTGCCCCTCGCGAGGGTCTTGACTTTAGCTGATGAAGATGGGCCGCGCTGGGCCCCCACTTGAGCCACGCCGCAGGCTGCAGGCAGTCAAGTCTGGGGACCCCCGTTCCCAGAACTCCGACACAAGCCTCGCGGGGCGGACGACGGGCAGCTTCCTCAGAGGCAGCCTCGTCAGGCAGGCTCGCGAGGAGGCGAAGAGATCAAGGAAGGGGTACTTCACGAGGAGCCCATGAGGCAAGCCATGACGATCGAGACCAGGCGGGCGCTAGCCTGCGCAGTGTCCTTGTTTCCCCTTTGGTGCAAAGGGGGCAAGCACAGGCCAAGGCACCGGGCAAAGGTTGCCATTCCGGTGCAACGAGACCAAGACCAGCAGAGCGGCAGGATGGAGGTCACCGTGGAGCCCAAGACGGCGTCATCACCAGTACTTTTGGCAGCCTAAGACCACCTTTGGTCAGGATAACTTGTACTATATGTTCCCCTTCAAAATGGCCAATTGTTGGCGCCCTTCCTGCTCATTATTTGGGGAGCGTCCCAGGGCCTCTATAAATAGAGCTAGCCACCACAAAGTAGAGAGACCCCCGGGGGAGAGATCAACACACCGGGAGGGCTAGAGATCTGATAGAACCCTAGCAGAGACAGAGAGAGAGAGAGAGAGAGAGAGAGAGGCGACTGAACTCACCCAAGCAGTTCATCGCACCAGCTCAAGAACACCTCTCGCGAGGTTGTTCTTCCCTTGTACTGTTCATCATCAGCCCCTGAGGCAATCCACCACACCACACACTAGAGTAGGGTATTACAACACGACGGTGGCCCGAACCAGTATAAACCTTATGTCCCTTGTGTTGTTCATTGTTTCCAGCTTAGACCACACGAGGAGATTGGACGCAGATCGGTAGGGGAGAGATCTCCGCGCGCACCCCAGTGTTTGAACCTCAAGGGTCTGCCGGAACCCGAAATCCGACAGTTACCCTGCTGTTGACCCTTGCCACCACCATTTTTCTTTCCCCTGCCAGTCTGATCGTTATCCGGGGTAGGATCCTTCGTGGTATTCGACTCAGCATATCTGGTAAGGACATCCATGAGTTCGCCCATGTCTTGAACCGTCCTCTTGAGTCGCCCGAGCTTCTGAACGAGGGGGGGGGGGGAATGACAGTTTTTCTCCAAGATCAAGATGGCTTGAGCTTCTAATATGCTGTCTGAGAAGTGGGTGATATCCGTGACTCGACAAGACTAGTGATGAGTTGATTCTCCCTTGTGCTAAACACAATGCGGTAGATCGACAATGGTCATATTGGACACTTGCAGGATCCCTGGAAATGTTTGATGAAGGGCGCCTTCAACTCTACCCAAGTGTTGATGGAGTTATGGGGCAAGTTTTCAGCCAGGTACGTGTAGGACCTTCTAGCATCATAGTCAAATACTTGGCGCAAACCACGTCGCTGATGTCCAACATGTCCATGGCAATTTCATAACTCTCAATCTAAGCTGCCGACTCAAGGTTAGGCGTGTAGTTGGAAACCTTTCGAGGTCCCTTGAAATCCTTAGGCATATGTTCATTGTGTAGAGCCGGTACCAGGCACGTGATACGTCTCCAATGTATCTATAATTTATGAAGTATTCATGTTGTTATATTATCATTCTTGGATGTTTTACAATCATTTATAGCAACTTTATATCATTTTTTGGGACTAACCTATTGACCCAATGCCCGTTGCTAGTTGTTCTTTTTTGCTTGTTTTTTATATCTCACGAAATCAATATTAAACGGAGTCCAAACACCGCGGAACTTTTTGGAGATTTTTTATGGACCAGAACACCCATGATGGGACAGAGCAGCACCTGGGGGTGCCCCGAGGGGTGCACAACTCAACAGGGCGCGCCTGGGGGCCCAAGCGCGCCCAGGTGGGCTGTTGCCACCTCGGTGGCCTCCCGCACCCCCTCTTTACCCTATAAATTCCTGAATATTCCAAAAACCCTCGGGGTTAACCTAGATCAGAAGTTCCACCGCCGCAAGGCTCTGTAGCCACCGAAAACCAATCTAGACTTCATTCCAGCGCCCTACCGGAGGGGGAATCATCTCCGGTGGCCATCTTCATCATCCCGGCGGCCACCATGATGAGGAGCGAGTAGTCCACCCTCGGGGCTGAGGATTTGTACTAGTAGCTATGTGTTTAATCCCTCTCTCTCTCTCATGTTCTTGAGATGTCACAATCTTGATGTATCGCGGGCTTTGTTAATAAAGTCGGCGCATATGGTGTTTTCCCCTCTCCATCTTGTTGTGATGAATTCAATTTTTCCCTTTGAGATTTCGTTGTTATCGGATTGAATACTTTTATGGATTTGAGAGCACTTGATATATGTCTTGCAATTGAATACTCATGGTGACAATGGGGTATCGTATTGATTCACTTGATATATTTTTTGGCACTCAACTCGCGGATTCCCGAGGTGACATTGGGGTAATCTATGCATAGGGGTTGATGCATGTTCTTGTATTTGTTTCTTCGATAGAAATCTTGGGGCACTCTTTGAAGTTCTTTGTGTTGATTGAGTATTTTGAATATGAATTTGCTTTGGTGTTATTTTAGTACGAACTCTTGAATAGATCGAACGGAAAGAATAGCTTTGAGGTAGTTTCGTACCCTACAAACAATTTATTATTATGTTCTCCGCTAGATAAGAACTTTGGAGTGATTCTTCATCGCACTATGAGAGATAGTTATATTATCCAATTATATTAGCATTGTTGAGAGGTTGCACTAGTGAAAGTACGGACCTTAGGCCTCATTTTCAAGCATTGCAATACCCTTTTTGTGCATGTTTACTATTTGCTACCTTGTTGTTTTTATTTATTCAGATTATAAAGATATATTACTACCATCAATATTACAGTTTTCTCATCATCTCTTCGCCGAACTAGTGCACCTATACAATTTTCCATTGTATTTGGTGTGTTGGGGACACAAGAGATTTCTTGTATTTGGTTGCAGGGTTGTTCGAGAGAGACCATCGTCATCGTACGCCTCCCACGGATTGATAAACCTTAGGTCATCCACTTGAGGGAAAATTTCTACTGTCTTACAAAACTATGCGCTTGGAGGCCCAACACGAGTCTACAAGAATAAAGTTGGGTAGCAGACATCAAGCTCTTTTCTAGCGCTGTTGCCGGGGAGGTGAGTGCTTGAAGGTATATCTTTATATCTTGCAATCGAATCTTTTAGTTTCTTGTTTTATCTCTAGTTTGGTTTATAAAAAGAAAACTACCAAAAAATGGAATTGAGGTTGCATCATATTATTCAGCTTTATAATATCTTTCTTGAAAATGATGGTTCGGAAAATTGTGCTCAATCGATAGAAGAAGAGTTCTATAAAATTCTTGGTATTAATGTTGAGCACGATTGAAATGTTGTTAGTATGAATTTTTGAATATCCATGATGCCAATGATATGCAAAACCATAAGCTTGGTGATGCTATGTTTGATGAAGATGATATTTTTAGTCCCCCAAGTTTTGATGAGAAAATTTATTATAATGAAATCATGACTCCTATTTATGATGATTATATTGATGAAAGTGGATTTAGAGAGGTAATGCATTTATTTAATGATGAATCCACCATTTTGGACGAGGATTGCATTGACTATGATAACAAAGTTGATATCTATGATGATTATTGTGATGACATGTATGCTATAAAGAATAATTGTAACCATGAAACTTGTCATCATGATTTTAATTTTCACTCGTATGATTATTATTTTGTTGAGTATGCTCCCACTACTATTGATGAGAAGAAATTTTCTTATGTGGAGAGTAATAAGTTTTCTATGCTTTTGTGTCATGAAAAGAATGATTTATGTGATGGTTATATTGTTGAATTTCTTCATGATGCGACTAAAAATTATTATGAGGGAGGAAATTATGCTTGTAGGAATTGCAATAATACCAAGTTTCCTCTCTATGTGTTGAAAATCTTGAAGTTGTGCTTGTTTTGCCTTCATATGCTAGTTGATTCTTGTTCCCACAAATTGTTTGATCAGAAAATCCCTATGCATACTCTACAAGAAATATGTCAACTTATGACCTTCTGTCAGTGACCCTCAAAGAATTGGTCGTAAATTTAGGACCATTTTAGACCAATTGGTCAAAAGCTATCTGGGGGGCTCTAAACCCTAAACCATAACGACCATTTTGGTCAAAAAGGTCATAATTTCATTAGAGGAAATGGTCGTAAAGCTAGTAGCACTGTCCACTGCCTCATGCGTAGCTGATAACGACCAACATAAAATGGTCACTACACTTGAGTTTGAATGAATTAGGATGATTAGGCAGCCACCTCAGCAACCTTGCTTATGTGTCACTGTCTAGGTGTCATTTTTGCTTGAGTTTTAATATTCAACAGATAGACAGGGGACACACTGACAGGCGGGACCCATTTGACAGATGGGGCCGAGCGCTTAATTCACCCAAAAAAGATGCACGAGGCGGGACTCGAACCCACGACCTCGCGCTTGGTTGGCTCGCATGCTACCTCTAGGCTAGAGAGGGACAGTTGCTCGCATCTGGGAGTTTATCTATACATTATATAGAACTACGGCTCTCTCGTATCATTGACAAGTGGGACCTTCCGACCAGGTGGCATCGAACAGAGCAACAATTTGCAAAACTGACAGGCGGGACCCATTTGACAGGTGGTTGAGCGAGCATTTCATTCCCTAAAAAATATGCGCTAGCGGGGACTCGAACCCACGACCTCGCGCTGGGTTCGCTCGTTCATTACCGCTGGGCTAGAGAGAGATTGTTGCTAATGTGTGGGTAGTTTTCCATATAGTATATAAAACCACGGCTCTCACATACCAGTGACAAGTGGGACCTTCCGACCAGGTGGCGGCGGGTGGCATCGAACAGAGCAACACTTAGCGTTTTTCTAGGTCTTCCGACCAGGTGGCGGCGGGTGGCATCGAACAGAGCAACACTTAGCATTTTTCTAGGTCTTCCGACCAGGTGGCGGTGGGCGGCGGCGGAAGCAACCAGGTGACCTCGCCCATGGCCTCGCCGCAGGTGACCTCGCCCACGGCCTCGCGGCGGAAGCAGCCAGCAGGGGGCGGAGGCGGAGGCGGGGGCGGGGGCGGGGCCGGCAGGGGGCGGAGCGCGAGGCAGGGCGTGGAGGCGGGGGGCAGCAGGGGCGTAGGTGACCGACGATGGTGGGGGCTCACCGAGCATGGGGGACTCGCTGCCGCCGCAAGCACACCTCCCGGTATGAACCCCTCACCTCTTCCCCCCTCTCGTCTCTCGTCACCCGAGCAATGGGAGATGGATTTCAGTCAGATGTTCTTCAGCATAGATGAATTTTGTTGATGCACTATTAGTAGTTAGGAGATAGCTTGCTTGTTTGGTAGATAATGCATAGATGAATTTTCTTGATGTGCTGTTAGGAATTGTTCAGCTTGTTTGTTAAGAATTCTTTAGGCCTTGTGGTTAGGCAATTAGCATATAAAATTTTCTGGAATTTTATCTTCCATTACTTCCATCCATTTTCATTAATTAATGTTGATGCACTTAGATTGATTTGCTAAGTTGCAACAATTTGTTGTGTTTGGCAGATGGACAGAAGCTGGATTAGAGAAGGAGTTAGAAAGTTTTCGAAAGAACATATGAAAGGAGTTGATGATTTCATGGCATTTGTTCGGGCAAATTTTTCCAATGATGCTCACATTCTTTGCCCATGTTGTGAATGCCTCAACCGTCCAAGAATGGCTCAAGGAAGAGTGGAAGATCATCTGCTTCTTAATGGGATGTCCAGCACATATGATAGATGGATATATCATGGAGAACCTTTAGACAGACAACCTCAACATTTTGAAGCTGATACAGAGGCCCCTCATATGATGGGTGGTGGTGATGCTGGCATTGATTTCATGGAAAAGGTTTTGCGAGATAATGCTGTTTTGGAGGAAGAGGATGGGCATGAAGATGATAGGATTCCTGACCTATTGAAGGATTTGTACGATGCTGAAGATCGTGCTGATGGACAGAAATCATTGTTTGCTGAGGTGTTAGAGGAGGCTCCACATCAAGTCTTTCTACCGGATTAGCAATGCCGCATTCAACGCAATACTCCGTCTTTTGAGCTTGCAATTCCCTAATAGTTGTGTTCCCAGATCTTATGATGAAGCATTGAGCATAATCCGCAGGCTGGGGTTAGGTTATGTGTCAATACATGTGTGCCTAAATAACCGTGTCTTGTTTCGGAAGGATTTAGCAAAGCATGACAACTGTCCAAAATGCAATGCATCTAGGTGGAAAGATGCTGATGGGAAGAAGTCAATACCGAAGAAGGTACTGAGGCACTTTCCCTTGATACCAAGGCTGCAGTGGATGTTCATCTCGAAGAAATCATCGCGTGAGGTACAGTGGCACAAGCTGAAGCGGCAACCTGTGGACAATGAGCTGAGCCATCCAGCGGATGGAGAGGCATGGAAAGAGTTTGACCATATACATTTTGATTTTGCTGCAGATCCAAGGAACATAAAACTTGGCATTGCCACAGATGGGTTTAATCCGTTTGGGAACATGAGCACGCCTTATAGCATGTGGCCAGTTTTTGTGGTGCCGTACAACCTGCCACCATGGGCATGCATGGATCAGTCCAACTTCATGATGTCATTGCTTATCCCGGGTCCAGATTCTCCAGGAAAGGATTTTGATGTCTTTATGGAGCCCCTCGTAGAAGAACTGCTCCAGCTCTGGACTGGTGTACCTACATACGATGCCTTGAGTCCGGAAGAAAAGTTCAATCTACGTGCTGCGATCATATGGTCCATCCATGATTTCCCGGCTCTGCACACTCTGTCTGGGAGGATCACAGCGGGTTATCAGGCTTGTGTCCATTGTGACAAAGACCCTTGCTCAAAGAGAATAAGGAGCAAGATATGCTATATTGGGCACCGCCGCTTTCTTCCCCGAAACCATCGCTGGCGAAGAAGCAAAGATTTTAATGGTGAGAATGAAACCCGTGACAAGCCAGCTGAATTCACTAAAGAAGAGCTGGAGCAGCAACTTGAAAAGGTGAAAGATGTGAGACCAGGAAAGCTGGCGAAGAAAAGAAAGCGTGAGGAAGGTCAATGTTGGGACCGGAGGTCTTGTTTGTGGGACCTGCCATACTGGGCTGATCTGAAATTAAGGCATAATCTCGATGTAATGCACATTGAGAAAAACATATGCGAGAATCTGCTAGGGACGTTTCTGAACATTGAAGGGAAGACAAAGGACACGGTTAGTTCTAGGCTTGATTTGGAGGACATGGGCATAAGAGAAGATTTGCATCTACAGCACAATGAAGATGAAGATTCATTTGAAATTCCACGAGCATGGTATACAATGAATAAAGAACAAAAGCTTGCATTCTGTGAATTCCTAAGAGCGGTGAAATTTCCAGATGGTTATGCTGCTAACCTAGCAAAGTGTGTTACTTCTGATGGATTCAAGCTTTCAGTACTGAAAACCCATGATTGTCACATCCTCCTCCAAAGGATTTTACCGGCGGGCCTCCGAGGAATCATGCACAAGGATATATATGAAGCGGTTGCTGAGCTGGGAAATTTCTTTAGAGAACTGTGCTGCAAAACCCTCAAGTTAACTGTCTTGGAAAGACTTGAAAAAGAAATCCCAATTATTCTTTGCAAGCTCGAGAAGATTTTCCCTCCAGCTTTCTTCACCGTGATGGTCCATTTGGCGGTGCACTTACCCAAAGAGGCAATGCTTAGAGGCCCTGTGCAATACGGTTGGATGTACCCAATCGAAAGAAGGCTGCTTACTTGTAAGCGTTATGTGCGAAACACAGCAAGACCTGAAGGTTCTATTGCTGAAGCATATGTCGTTGACGAGTGCTTGACTTTTTGCTCTAGATACTTTGGTGATGTGGAAACAAGATGGAACCGGCCGGGCAGAAATAGAGAGCGGTCTGATTCGCAAAGTGGTGATGTCTCTGTTTTCAACCATGGTGTGAACTTTCTTGGAGCCTCACAATACTTGGAGGCTGGTGATGAGTATGACAAGATGGTTTTGTTTGTGCTCAGCAATTGCGCCGAGGTTCTACCATATATCGAGTACGTTATATCTTGTGCACTCATTATATATATATATATATATATATATTTTGCTTGGGTTGGCACCAGCCTAATGTTTTAATTCACATGTTTTGTTGGCATTGTAGGAAATGCAAGGAAGAGTTAAATCAGGAAGAAAGCAATATCAATGTTGATAAAAGGGTTGCCAAGGTGTTTGCTAAGTGGTTTAAGAATCATGTGAGATCTTTAGCCACATGTTTTATGTTTTCTGTGTTATTCACCCATTGTTAAATACCATTGTTTGCTAAATGGTTTATTTGTGCAGATTGGAAAGTTGCATGAGGAGAAGAAGGTCAGTGATGATCTATTTGCTTTGGCATGCTTACCGGATAAGCGAGTGAGAGTGTATTCAGCATGCATTGCTGACGGTGTCCGGTACCACACCGTTGACCGCGAGGAAAAAAGGAAGACACAGAATAGTGGAATCGTCACTGAGGGGTCACATGATGGTGAGATCATTGACTTCTATGGTCAGTTGAGAAGCATCGTAGAGTTGCAGTACAACTCTAGTGGAGGCATCCATCGCTCGGTTGTCTTATTTCGCTGTGACTGGTTTGAGCTTGGTAGCAAGAAGAGGAGAGACTCTTTTGTCAAATATGATGGCCACTTCAAAAGCATCAACACTGCAAGGTGCTGGTATAAGAGTGATCCCTTTATTCTAACAACACAAGCAACAATGGTGTTTTATCTGCCAGACACTCTTTTGCACGGAAAATGGCGAGTTGTGCAAAACTTTCAGCACAGACACTTGTGGAGTGTGACTGAAACTGAAGTGGAAAAGGGCCCCGGTGATGGTGGACTAACATACCAAGATGATGACTCTACGGAAGTTCCGTTGCAAGCTGATGATGACTCTATGGAAGTTCCGGTGCAAAGCAGAGTGCGAAGGGACCGGGAACGTGTGATCATTGGTGCTGCAACAGTTGAAGGCATCAAGAAAAGAAGAAAGGTGGTAGAGGATGGACATGAAAGCGAGGATGAGGAAAACCGGACTGATCATACTATGCTGCAATATTGTAGTGATGATGAGGAAAACAGGAGTGGGCATAGAGTTCCTTGTTTTCGTATCGACGACGATGAGTAGCGAATGGACATGAAGGTAAATTTGGTCTCCTTGGTGATCCTTTTAACTCTCTGTAGTTTTCCTTCTTGTGCATATGCATGGTGATCCTGATGTACTGTAGTGGTGTGGTCTTATAAATTTGGTCTTTTATCTCCAGGTAGCAAAATGCTTGAAGATCCTGATGGCTGTAGTGGTGTGATCCTGATGGCTGTAGTGGTGTGGTCTTATAGCATGGAGCTGATGGCAAAATGAAGTTGTGCTCAGAATGTTGTCAAAATGTTGTCCTGTAATGCAAAAGATTGCAAAATGATCATTTAGATATTGGTGATCATTTAGTTCAAGTTTTGGTGATCATACAGAATGTTGTCTAGTAGTTTTTGTGATCATGTAGTAGTTTTTTTGAACTGAAGTGGATGATGTCTGGTTTTGCTTCAACTGAATTTTAACTGAATTTTGCGCTATTTTAACTGAATTTTGCTTCAACTGAACCCATTTCATTGTGAGCAAAAAGATATGCGCCAGCGGGGACTCGAACCCACGACCATACGCTTGTTTCACTATGTTTCTACCACTGGGCTAGGAAGAGGCTGTTGGTTTTGTACTCTATGCCAACCCTTTTGACTATATCAAACTAGTCAAGTATCAAGCACACACCTCACTGACAAGTGGGCCACTCGACCCACTCACTGACAAGTGGGCCATTTTGCTATTGTACCAAAGCTACCAAAAATATGCGCGTGGCCAAAAAATATGCGCGCGCGGGGGCTCGAACCCACGACCGTGCGCTTAGTTCACTTGGTTTCTACCACTGGGCTAGGAAGAGGTTGCTGGTTTTGTACTCTATGCCCAGCCTTTTCAATGTATCAAACAACTCGCTGACAATTGGGCCCGCTCCTCCTCCTATCCACTCTTTTCCCCACTCCCCCTCTCCACTCCTCCTATCCACTCGACCCGCTCCTCCTCTCCGCCGCCACCGGCTTCTTCCTCTCCCACCGCCGCCGCATACTTTCTCTCCGTCGCCGACTCTCCGTCACCGTGGGTATGAATCCGCTTCCTCTTCCTCTTCCTATCTACTGTTATGATAGATTAGGGTTCTTGCCGCCGGATTAGGGTTTGATTAGGATGTTTTTTAGGGTGACGGCGACGCCTCCCCGGCGCCTCTGCTGGTCCGACGCCTCCCGCGCAGCTTGCCCTACGCCGCCGGCGACCACTTCTTCTCGGACTCCGCCGCGGTAAGCCATCCGCTTCATATCCTCTCTCCTTTCTCTTCTGCTCTAGGGTTTGAGAATCTAGGATTTGTTATGCATACTAGGCATCTATTGGTGGATTTAGGCATATTGTTCTTGGTGGATTTAGTATGCTCTGTTGGTGGATCTAGTGTGGTTGAATTGCTGTTTGATTACTATGTTGTTGTGGTAGGTAGTGTGGTTGGTGGATCTATGCTCTGTTGGTAGTCACCTGACAGCAATTAACTGTTGTTGTGGTAGGTAGTGTGGTAGACATGCTGTTCTGTTGCTGTTGAATTCTGTGTTTAATTAACTGAATTAACCGAATTCTGTTGCTGTTGAATTCTATGGTGAACATGCTGTTACTATTGCCAGAACATGCTGTTGAATTCTGTTGCTATTGAATTCTGTGGTTGAACATGCTGTTGTGGTTATTCTTGTTGACAAGTCTTGTGCTGCAGTGGGATTCATGCATATGCAGGTGTAGTGACCTGCATGAATATGGGCAGAGTAGTAGCAGTAGTAGATGCCAACATTTGATATGCATGCATGCATTCTTGCTTGTTTATATTCTTTTAAACTGAACATGCTCAAGTATGGAAGGTTTACAATGCTGCTTGTTTCCTATTTCTGTCCAGTCATGTTGTTTAATTTACTATTGCTTGTTTCCTATTGCTTGTTTAGAGTAGAAGTGAGATGGCTGGCTTGGAAGGTTTTGAGTTCTTCGAGATCATAATTGAGAAATCTTGCAGTAGGCAGGTATATTTATCATCACTCATTTCTTTATCATCACTCTGCTGTCTAGTGCTTGATTGCCACAATTAACCACTGCTTGACCCTTGCTGCAGAGGCTGCCTGACAAGTTTGCGAAGATGCTCGCGGGCCGTGAGCCCCACAAAGTGAAGCTGCGGGAGGCCGACAGCGGGCTTCACAGGCTGTGGAAAGTGTTGGTGGTGTTTGATGGTGAAGGACACATGTACCTAGGGCCCGGCTAGGAGCATTTCGCCCGCGCCCATGAGCTACAGCTCGGGTACTTCCTTGTCTTCTGCTACGATGGCGATGCCATGTTCACCGTGAAGATGTTCGACAACACCATGTGCCGCATGTACTACCAGCACGACGACGATGCCAGTAAGCTCTCTGCCTCTCTTCTTCCTGTCCTTTTGGCTTCCTCTACCTGCACGATGACAACACCATGTTCACACTTTGTTGCATTTGGTCAGGCAATGGGAGCAGCAGCGGGGATGACGAGGAGCAGAGCGGGGATGACGACGAGGAGAAGAGCGGGGATGACGAGGAGCAGAGCGGGGATGACGAGGAGCAGCCTATTCTGGCTGACGACGAACATGATATGGTGGTGGCTGACGACGACCCTGCTATGTTGGTGGTGGATGACGACCTTGCTATGGTGGTGGCGGACGACGACCTCGCGATGGTGGTGGCGGACGACGACCTCGCGATGGTGGTGGCGGACGACGACCTCGCGATGGTGGCGGCGCCTGCAATCCCACAGCTTGGCGACAGGACCATGCCAATTGTGGTAGAGGAGTACATCCGCGTTGGGATTCGCCACTCTGAGCGCATCAGGTTGATGAAGGAGAAGAAGGAGGAGTGAAGATGTTAAGAAGGTGTTCAGCATGTTAGGTTTAAGCTTGTTAGTGTAATATGAACATGTCAATGTTAAGTATGTCAGGTTTAATTTTGTGCATGCTCATGGATGCTGTATGACAGTGTCATCTAAACAAGTCATGTTTTTAACAATGAATATTCAGTTTGGTAATTGATGGGAATTGAAATTTTTTATGCATGCTCATGGATGAAAGATAAAATTATGGGTTTTGTGCATGCTCATGTATGAAACAATATAAGTTTCATTTTTTGAATGCTAAAAACATGACTCAAACCCTAGCCACGGACGACCGCCGTGACTAAATCCGCCGGTTTTTGAAAACACCGTACAAATTCAAAGGGTGTGTCTAGGGCACATCTAGATGTGCTCTAGTTATTGCACATCTAAGTGAGTGAATCAAGCATAAAGAGAAGAGAAAAGAAAAAGGAAAAAGGAAAATATCTAGATGTGCAATACTTATGGCACATCTAGATGTGCTTTAGCAAAACTGAAATTCAAAAACCGTTTTTCATTTTTTGAATGCAAAAGACATGCGTTTTTCATGAAGCGGCTAGAAGGAGGGGCACCCCAAACGGCGCCATTCCATGTCTATCTCAAAGTAGACCCTATTTTACGGACGGTCGCCAAAAACATGCATTTCCGACCCTCGTAGCTACTCCCGGCAATTCGGACCACCTTCGGCCGATTCAGCTGGAACCGGCTGGAATTTGAACTGCGGGTCCTCCATAGCTTGCCCGTTATTTTCACTAAAAATGCTTTTTAGCTTCACAGGTAGGAATTCCATCACAGAATCGACAACAGATTTACACGGCTCAAACCCTAGCCACGGACGGTCGCCGCGACGAAATCGGCCGGTTTTTGAAAACACCGTAAAAAATTCAAAAAAAATCAAAAAAATGGGAGACCTCCGCGTCACATCATCAAATGTGGCCTACCAACTAGCAAAAATACTAAACTTGCAATACCGGCGTTTTCTTGAAAAAGTGTTCTCAAAAACGACCTACCACGAACGAAGATTCATGGCTTTCAAGCCAAACTAGCAATGATATGGCCGCATCCGTTGAATAGTTTCTGATAATATGCCCAAATTGGGCGCATGCCTCCGTCTTGTGATGGCAAACAATGTTGCCAAAGCGAGGTTCCAACTTGTTTAACAAAAAAAACCGTTTTTCATTTTTTGAATGCAAAAGACATGCGTTTTTCGTGAAGCGGCTACAAGGAGGGGCACCCCAAACGGCGCCATTCCATGTCTATCTCAAAGTAGACCCTATTTTACGGACGGTCGCCAAAAAGCATGCATTTCCGACCCTCGTAGCTACTCCCGGCAATTCGGACCACCTTCGGCCGATTCAGCTGGAACCGGCTGGAATTTGAACTGCGGGTCCTCCATAGCTTGCCCGTTATTTTCACTAAAAATGCTTTTTAGCTTCACAGGTAGGCATTCCATCACAGAATCGACAACAGATTTGCACGGCTCAAACCCTAGCCACGGACGGTCGCCGCGACGAAATCGGCCGGTTTTTGAAAACACCGTAAAAAATTCAAAAAAATCAAAAAAATGGGAGACCTCCGCGTCACATCATCAAATGTGGCCTACCAACTAGCAAAAATACTAAACTTGCAATACCGGCGTTTTCTTGAGCTACTCGGTATGATTTTAACCATGATTTCTACAAAGTTTACAAAAAAACCCTATTTTTTCTACACCCAAACCCAAAAGGATTTCCCTCCCACACCAAAATTTTCCCTCCACCAAAATTTCCCTCTCCCAAAATTTCCCTCCACTCCCTCTCCCACTACCAGGCAGGACCCACCACTCCCTCTCCCACTAACACGCGGGATCCCCTCCCCTCCCCTCCCAAAATTTCCCCATTCCCCTCCCCTCTCCCCGACGAACCCTAGCTTCTCCCTCCCCGCTCCGCGCCGCCCCGCTCCCACTCCCTCCATTCCCCACCTCCCCACCCTAGCGCCGCCCCTCCTCTGCTCCGCCCCGCACCTCCCTGCTCCGCGCCGCCCCGCTCCCACTCCCTCCCCTCCTCCGTGCCGCGGACTACATCGACGACGACGGCGGCCACATCGACTACATCAACGACGACGGCGGCTACATCGACGACGGCGCGATCGACGACGACCACCGCTGCATCGTCAACATCATCTCCCCCTAGGTACTTCTCCCCTTGATCCATCTCCCCTCCTCTTGTGGATCCACCTCCCCTCTGGTGGATCCATCTCCCCTCTAGTAGATCCCCCTCATGGGTTAGGATATTCTAGGGTTAGGATCTCCTGGTGGTTCGGTAGGTCCTCTAGTTCGGTAGGTCCTCTGGTGGTTCTTGGGGTTAGGGTTCATGTTTATTGTTGCGTGGGGATGATCTCCCTCTAGTTCATGGGGTTAGGGTTAGGGTTCATGGGGTCAGGGTTAGGGTTCATGCGGTTAGGGTTAGGACCTCCTGGTGGTTCGTTTGGTCCGCTTCATGGTTTAGGGTTCATGATTTTAGGGATGGGGATGGATGGGGAAGTGGATGATTTTAGGGGATCAACAGCAGCCTTGGAGTGGAGAAGAGGGTTGGGCTGGGTCGGAGAAGAAGAGCTGGGCGGAGCCAACGAGGCTGCAGGGGGAGACAAGCAAGGTGTGATTCTGTCGGGGTTTCGGCCGGATCTCCCTCCCTCACGGCGAGGCTGCAGATGGGGATGGATGGGGAAGTGGATGATGTCTGGTTGATGGTGCTTGTATCAGTACTTGCTTGTGTATGGTTCAATTACTCAGCTAGCATAGATGGTGAATTAGGTTTCCAACAGCACTTCGAAAAGAAGCTACTTGCTTCCTTGTTTGTATCAACAGTACTTTCTTGTTTGTTGCCCTTCAATTTCCTTCCTTGTTTGCTTGTTACTGTCAGTAGCACTATGCTTGTTTCTATCAGTAGCACTTTCCATGCTTGCTTGCTTGTATTATGCACTTTGCTTGCTTGCAACTTGGGTTAGTATGAACATGTACTTGATTGCTTGTAGCACTTTGCTATCAGTAGCACTACTGGGGTTTGTAGCAGTGTTCTTCTTTCATGATATGTGCATGAAGCTTGTGTTCTTCTTTCCAGTGAACACGGGAATGCTTAGTACTTATTGTGGTATTGGAATTCCTGCTGTGTTAAGGCAGTATGACTAGTTTTAATATATACTAGATTGGTGCTAGATAATTTTGATTGCTGTAATATACAAGGTTGATTCTAATTGTCAAAATGTCTTAACTTGTGTCATCTAGTCTGTAGCCATTTTTGGTGTGTAGAGACAGCATAATCAATAGTTGAGTATAGTTTTTTCATCTGCTTTTGTACTGCTGCAAGTATAGTTGTTTCATGCTTTACCAGTGGCAACATCTAGTTGTTTTGAAGGTCCTCATGATATACTCGTCTAGCTTCCTGTCAGACTGTCTAAGCATGTGTACATGACACCAATTCACTAGTTCATGTTGCTTGCTTGCTAGCATACATGTTGCTTGCTGGCATACATGCTTAATTAGGGTTTCCATCAGCATTACTTGCTTGTATCACTAGCACTTGGAGAAGAATCTACTTGCTTGCTTATTAATTAGGGTTTGTATCAATAGTACTTGCTTCCTTCTCTTCATTTTCCTTCATTGCTTGCTTGTTTCTATCAGTAGCACTTTGCTTGCTTGTTTCTATCAGTAGCACTTTGCTTGCTTGCTTGTATTAGTAGCACTTATGCACTTTGCTTACTTGCTCCTAGTGTACATGCATGCTTGTTTGGTGCACTTACATGTTTTCTTAATTAATAACACTAGATCACTGTATTGTTTATCCATCAAGTTTGTTTCACATGTATTACATGTATGTGCATGATGGTCCAAATGCTTTCCTTTATTGATACAAGTGCATCATTTTACTTTATCCCTGTTGTATCTGATTGTTGTTTATTCTATTTTGCAAGCACCACCTCAAGATCATCCATGGCAAGGAGGACAAGGTCAAGCATGAGGCCAACCGTTGGTATGCAACTTGCTCCTTGTGGCCAGTTTCATAAAATCTGTGTCTTAATATGCTAAGTGAAATGTATTGCTGCAATCTGAATAAGCTGGCTTAATTGTGCCTGTGTGCTGTTAGTCTTCCTTACCTGAATAACTAGGATTAAATGATAATAAAATTTCATAAGATATGTTTGGCTGCCTGTCCATGCATTCCAAACATTCACCTAATAGTTATGTTTCCTGTATCATGCAAAGAAGAGCCTCTCACCGAGTACGAGAAGGTTAGGGCTAGAAATATCATGAGGAACAATCGGATGTTCCAGTCCCTTGGCATCGGTGCAATAGCGTCGATGATTAGGAAAACAAATGGTGTACAAGAAGGTAGAAGTGATGAGGTTCAAGAGGGTAGTGGAGTTATCAATGATGACCCAGAGTACAATCCTAAGGAGGATGAAGTTATTGATGGAGAGGAAGTGGATGATGTTGTAGTCAACAAGATTGTTAAGGTGCAAACTCTGTCTTGCTTGGAGGGTTGGGGTTCTGTTATTCTATGTTATTCCTTGTGCTCACATATTTCTCTTGTGATCTAATGCTTTTTTCCGTGCTGTTTATACGAGGCACTGAAGGAATCTAGGACGAAGAGGCCTGGTGTTAAGAAGACAGTCAGCAAGAAGCACAAGAGCTCAGAAACATCTCCTGCAATGCCTCCAGGAAGGGTGATGGCCCCAGCTCCAGGACAAAAAAAGAGGATCCTGGAACCTGATGAACCTGCCCTTGATAGAGTCACAAGGCAGAAAGCAAGGATGGCGACTGCGACGGACCATCAGGAAAGTATGCTGCTCATGGACTCTCAGACCTCGGTGCAAACGGGTGATGAGTTGCCGCCCATGGATGAAGGAACCACTCTCAGCATGGATGGAAATGGCACTGTCTGCCTAGATGAAGCAGGAACCATCTGCATTGATGAAGCAGGCACTGTCCACACAGACCTCAGCCCTGTTGCACCTTCTATTGACAGGAACGCTGTCATCAATGAAGAAGAACAGCAGCTTGTGCTTCAATCAGGCAAGTTGACCTTTGCAATGCTATCTTTTACTAGTGCATTTTCCAAATGGAATGATCATGTATGCTTTTGTTGATTCCTGCATTTGTCGATTTCTATTCTAATTTATGAGTTCAGTTTCATTTTCAGATGCAATGACTCCCAAGACTAGACTTAGAAAGGGCAGAGGGCTAGAGAGGATCACCAAGTCGCTTGGTAGCAAGGTGCCTATCCAAATTGCCGAAGGGATGATTCGTCCAGAGAAGCCTCTGCAGGCAGCAAAGCTTGCTTCTGAGTGTGGACTCGTTGCAAAAAGCCATCTTCCGGTTCTTCCTCACTTCAAGCTATACAAAAAAATGCTAGTCTATTGGAGAACTACATTGGGAAAGTTGCTGTAAGCTACTTGTTTCATAGTTAATGTGCTATCTATTTTCTGTTACACCTATGCATGATCACTAATATTGTTCCTACCTTGTTTGCTATCTTGGTAGGCAAATTTTGAGATGAACACGGACTCGGAGACCATCAAGACCTCGTGCAAAGATATTCTGCAGAAATATTCAAAGAACAGACGCCATCAGATCAAGAAGAAGTATTTTGATACCGTAGCCGCAAATAAAGTCAGCATTAAGTCTCCGGTGCCTGATCTAACGGATGGTGAATGGCAAGCTCTGGTGGAGATGTGGTCTACCCCAAGACACAAGGTTTGTCTCTGCTTTGTTTGATGCTTTATGTTCTGCACATGATATGCTAGTGCTAGATCATGCTGACAGTATGCTTTTTTGTAGGAAACCTGTTTGTCGAACAAGATGAATCGACAAAAAGTCGTGTACAATCAAAGAACTGGTTCCAGGCACTACACAGCACACATTTTTGCCACTGTGAGAACTCTTCTCTAGAGACCTTACCTTTGGTTCCTCATTGAATAACATTTCTGATTCTTGCTGAATAACATTTTGATTTTTGTTGAAAAACATTTCAGAAAGAAGAGCGTAAGGGTGAGGAGCTGTCTGCGATTGACTTGTTTAAGGCCACCCACAACAGCAAGAAGCACGGGTTTTCGGAGCCAGTCAAGACTGCTATAGTAAGTCACTCCATGCTTTGCCCTGTTTGATTCACAGCCAGCTTTGATGCTTTGATGATTTGATGTTGTTTGACTCGGAGCCAGTCAAGAACACATGCTATGTTCCATGCTTTGATGTTGTTTGATAGTTCAACAAAGATATCAGAACTTGCTGTAGCTATTTGATGCATTTTTTATGATATGATGAAATTTGATCTGAATGTTAGTTTGATGATCGTCTCACTCGGGAAGCCATCTTATATAGAACCACCATTCTAGGCTTAATGAAGTGATCATATTGTTCCAATTGCATGTCTCCAGGTCACTAGTCATCATCTTCTTGTATAGATTTTGTGTGCTGGTTTGATTACTTCAAATAATCCATTTGTGTGCTGGTTTGGTTTCTCTTGCTTGGTTTGGTTTGCAAAATGTGAAATAGATCTCCCACTAATGCCTATCATTTTCCTCCATATGCTAGCTTGAGATGGAAAAAATGAAGGAAGCGCCGGTACCAGAAGGTGAAGAGCCAAAGTCTGCTGTTGAAATTGTCGAACAAGTCCTCAAGACCGAAGCCAAGGAAAGCACATTCCTCAGGAATATTGGGCTCCAGTCATCTAGGAACAACTCCGGCAAAGTTGCTGCTCATGTTCGTGACCTTGAGCAGAAGCTGGAGAGGTCCGAGCTTCAAGCTGAACTGGTGCAAGAAGAATTGGCGGCAATCAAGATGAAGGCGGAAGAATCTGAAGCTGCACGCGACAAGGAACTTGAGCTGCTGCGCAAGAAGTCTCAAGAACAGGAAGAGAAGTTAGCCCACTTGATGGCTCTCTTTGGAGCTAAGGTAGTTTGATGGCTGTGCTATGAACCTCTTTGTCTTTGAGCTAAGGTAGTTGTTGCATTTTGAACCTGTGAACCTGGGAGCTGAGCTGAGAGCTGTTGCATTTTGTTGCATTTTGCTGTTTAAACTAGAGCACATGGATCCTGTGAAGTTATGTGATCACTTGTGAACCTGGGCCTTTCTGTGAAGTTATGTGATCTTGTGAACCTGGATCACTTGTGGATCATTTTGTTTATTTTCTGTGAAGTTATGTGGATCACTTGTGCACCTGGGCTTGTGGATCACTTGTGCACCTGGGCCTTTCTGTTTATAGTTATGCAAAATGAGAACCTGGGCTCTAAAAAGGCCAAGGCCCAAACAAGAATTAGACCAAAAAGGCTTGGGCCTAAAAAAAGAAATGACTGTAAGAAAAAAAATATAAAAGGCTGCATAACAGAAAATAAAAAGGCCAAGGCCCAAATTCGAACTAGACTAAAAAGGCTGTGGCCCAAAACAATAGTGGAATATAAAAAAACATCATAAAAAGGCTCCATTCCCAGAAAATAAAAGGCCAAATTATTGGGCCAGGCCCATGCAGATAAGCAAAATAAAGAGAGAAAAAATTAAATGGGCTGAATTATTGGGCTTGGCCCATCAAGACGGCTGAAATGGACCGGGCTGATTCTATTTTACGACCTTTTCATTTGGTCGTAAGTCTGCCACGTCAGCTTGCCACGGTGGATCTGACATGGTGTGGTCGGATTGCTAGTGACCAAAACAGTTGGTCGTTAAATCTACGACCTTTTTTTTGGTCATAAACATCTGCGACCATTCCAGAAGAAAGGTCGCTATAGTCAGTTTACGACGCCCAGCTTTTGACCATATGTTTTTTGTCACAAAAAGGTCATAAATGGAAATTTGTGACCATTCAGTGACCAATAGTGGTGGTCATAAGTTGACATATTTCTTGTAGTGATAGGAAGTGGGTTAGACTTAAATGTGCTTGCCATGTGCTTCACGATGCTCTCTTTGTGTTTCAATTCTTATCTTTTATGTGAGCATCATTGAAATCATCATGCCTAGCTAAAAGGCATTAAAGAAAAGCGCTTGTTGGGAGACAACCCAACAATTTTATCTACTGTTTTTGTGTGTTCACATGATTGTAATACTGTAGTAATCATGTTTTATTGGTTTTGTTTTAATAAAGTGCCAAGTGAGACCTTTGGGATTGCTTACGGTGATAGTTGATTTGATCTTCCCCCAAAACAGAAACTTTTGCGCTCGGTAAAACAATTATAATTTTTAACAGAAGCGTGATAAAATGTTGATTATTTATGTAGAAGATTAATAGACAAATTTCCCAGGTTTTCCTAAGTTTTCAGAATTTTTGGAGTAGCAGAAGTATGGTTGGAGTATAGATTACTATAGACTGTTCTGTTTTTGACATATTCTGTTTTCAATGCATAGTTTGCTTGTTTTCTAGATTCCATGGCTTATATTGCTCAATATAAATTATGGAAATGATAAGCTATAGTAGGCATTGTGTGAGAACAATTATGAATCTTCTCTTTGACAGTACCAAAAGTGAAATGGTTTCCTCTTTATCATACTGACCTATCTCACAAAGTTCCGTTAAGTTTTGTGTGATTGAAGTTTTCAAGTTTTGGGTGAGATGTCGATATGAGGAGAATAGGGAGTTGACGGTGTCCTGGACTAGGGGGTACTTACCACATCGTCTCCCGACCAGGTGGATCGGGCCGAGGACCCCCATGGCGGTTCACTCAAGGGCCACTTCGGGCAGCCCATGCCGCATAAAAGGGGTATTCCACAAGACTTGGTGATAAAGAGAAGGACTCCTCTCCACCAATGTATTCGTCTAGGACTCTTGTTATCCTAGGCCTCTGGTGCATTATATAAGCCAAGGCTAGGCTAGTCGATCAATGATTACCATGGTCATACAGTCTATTCTTTAGGGTTTAGCCATTACGATCTCGTGGTAAATCAACTCTTGTAATACTCACATTCATCAAGATCAATCAAGCAGGAAGTAGGGTATTACCTCCATAGAGAGGGCCCGAACCTGGGTAAACATCGTGTCCCCTACCTTCTATTACCATCGACCTTATACACACAGTTCGGGACCCCCTACCCGAGATACACCGGTTTTGACGCCGACATTGGTGCTTTCATTGAGAGTTTCGATGTGTGATCGGCAAAGAATCAATGGCTCGACTGCAGATCAACTGCGACGTCGGCCTCTTCGTCGCCGGCTCAACTGGTCACATTGGCTTGACCGAGGACTGCGCCCTACCTTTGATCGTCATTTTAGGATGAGGGCTTTCATAAACATCAACTCCGATCTCTATCAAGATCATGAAGGAATCATCCATGGAGCTCGGGGTCTTAACGTCAACATTGCCCTCGGGCGACCGTGTTGTTTTACTGGACAGGGAACTTGTATCCACCGCTACCACCTCCTCGAGTGCCGGTTTAACAATTGCTTCGGTGGAATTGCGTGGAATTGAGTCTACAACAACCCTGGGAAATTTCGTCAAGTTCCGATGGAGGAATCTTTGGCAATCTACGATATACCGGAGCCTTGTCAAATCTGGACGGGAATCTGGACGAGTTTAGGACATGATCACCAGAGCCCAGCTCAGAGGTCCTTTGGAAGATCCAACCATTCATCTACTGCGCAATTCCCATATCTACCACCCCTCAAAATTTAAGCTCAATCCGATCGTCCAAACTTCGGGAACCTTCCAACTAGTGCATCACTTTTTAGATCTGTTTTCTGCGCGAGAACGAATTTGACACGAGTTCATCTTTTTTATGAACGGGATTTCGGACATCCTTTTTGAAGGAAGTTTTGTATGGGGTATTGTGTTTTGTTCCCAAACACATCCCGCTAAATTTAAAGTGTTTTTCAATATGATCTTCACCATCGTGTCGCTGCCAAACCAGCCCGACAACGTTGCTATACGGTTTCCGACCTGCGCTAGACACATCGTCGCTTTGTTGAGCCGAGCTCAACTTCTTCGGATCATCATCTCTGCGATCCGAACAAGAGCTCGGCATGGCGAAGAATAAATCATCACCAACATCGCCACCCCCCGGACTACACAGAGCGGGCACACTGGCATCGCAGCACAGTCAATTCATCAAGCCGGCATTGACCATGTCATGAGTTACGAGCTGCACCGATGGCCGCACTGTTGCTTATTCAAGTCGATATCCATCACACCGACCTACTTCAACAACTCGGCTGGACCGGGGGCTCCTCTATTTCTTCTTCAACCTTCTCCGGAGACTTCGGCATCACCAGCCGACCAACTTCGTTACGTTAGCTGGACCGGGGGCTTTGGCTCGGCGAGAGAAACTTTGCCAGCATCGCCATGCCGTTGGTTCATCGCCCATCAGGCAATGGGTGTGCAGATCGAGTCCGAATTTTGGGAGTAACCTTTCTTCAGACTGCTACAACAAATAAACCAGGTGCTATTAATCCTAGCAATTTTTGTTTGTTTGGGTTCATCTTTTCCAAGGAATTATTACTCTGGTTTGTTCCATCATCTATACATAGGTCTATCAAATGGTGGTCGCATTAACGACGGTCGCGTGGTGGTTCGGTTAGTTTCCATACATACTTCGGCGAAAGCCGCATCCGGAGCTCGGACCGACCTGTGAGTTCGGCTTTGCCATGCCTTTACCGCATCATGCCGATGCCCTGCATCGAGATTGACTTCAGCGCCAGGCCACATATCTTTAAATAAATTATTTTTGTGAAAAGCAATTACGCAAGGATTATATATATATATATATATATTATTCGTTTTGGAGCACATTATTTTATGTGTGTAGGTGATCGACTTCAACTGCGTCACGGGGTCACTTCGGCAAGCCAACGTCATCGTCCCAATTGGCATAAATCGGCTCGCATGATCATCTTGTTGGTTGAATTGCCACACCGATATGTTCAGTTGCCTCGGGGACTTCAGCATCATGAAGAGGGTCCTACCTTGTCGGGTGTTTGGCGCACGGGCCATATTTCTTTTATTAATCACTTTGCATGAATTACTAATCATGCAACCTTTTTTTATTACTGTTATCTCCAGCTTGCACTATCTTCTATGCATAGGTAAATGATCCGAATTGGGCAGCGCTGTCACCTCGGCTGGATCGGGGGCTTCGTCACTTCATTAACCCACGCCGGGGACTTCGGCGTCACTCTGCTGGCCTGCATTGGCTCAGCCGTGTCACTACCTCGGAGTGCCGAACTCCTTGCTCAAACACCTCGGGCTTCGAGGCTGGGACATCGGCCATGCCAAGGACTGCGAACCTTGTCGGATCTGTCACAGATCAATGGGCATCTTCGTCCCGCCACAAGCCCGAATCGCATCATCAACACCGATTACATTAACCAGCTAAGTCGCTTTCATGATAAAAAACTTTTAGTTTTAAATTTTGTTCGGTTCGACCAAGTATTATAGTTTTTGGCAAAAAGTTGTTTGTGAAAAATTCAAATACCCTGTTTATTCAGGGGCTTCCTTTATGAAGTCTTTCCTCTTGCATATGATTATACTTGTATGGCTTCATTCCTTCTCCGTGTATTACACCACAATATGCACCCTGTTGACTTAAGTGTTTCACAAGCTGGGTTGCCTGGCTCATGTGCTTACCCCTACTTTCCCGATTGTTCGGCTAGGTGGTAAAGGGGGAACCTCTATGATTGTTACTACCGGGTCATCCGATTTAGTACCTCAGACTAGGTGAAGCCGAAAGCTAGCGCTCTTATTGTTTTCAATAATGGTCGGCACACAACGGAACTCATGAGTACAAAAAATCGGTTGCACAAGTCTCATAGTAACAAGGAACAACCGAAGAAAGGTATCAACGGGGGTACTATTTTATTCGAAGATGCTTCTTACACTTTGTCAGTAATATAGCATAAGTTCCCTGAGCGTGCTTTTTCTGTTACAACCTTATGGCCTGATTGCTTGGTTATCGGAAACATCGTTGATATTCTCGACAGGTGGAGTACATAACACTTTTCGTCCCTTGACCAAAGACGGAGAAGTCGACGGTCGGTTAAGACGCGTTTAAAGTTCGGGTGAACACAGATATGATATAACTACTTTGGTACATACAATCATTATACATAAAATACTCTTACCCAAGTCACTTGGGGGCTCTTAAAAATTTTATGAGTTGTTTTATAGTAAATGTTTTTTCTTCTTGGTTGTTGCAAAGTCTTTTTCTAAACTAACCTCGGAGAAGTACTCTGCCTTCGGGATAAGGAGCCTGAAGCCGTAGGCAGACCCGCGTGAAGTCTCGAGATCGGATGTGGCATGTTAAAGCAGGACAGAAGCACAGTTTGTTTTCCAATTTTCAGATTGGCACCGAACATTTGATCTTGTTCGGATGTCAAGCTTTTACTGACGCTTTTTGGTTTTCCAAGCTTATGGCACTTTTAAACTATTTGTGTGTTTCCAGCATAAGTCTCGCAGTGCAACGCCGGACACCTTTAGAGATTCGGCAAAAACATTCTCGGATATTGCTATATATGCATCGTTTCAAATTGTGTCTTCGGTCAAATAGTTGGGTTGCCCGGCTCCTGTGCTTGCCTCCTACGTTCCGCTTTGTTCGGCTAGGTGTGCAAAGGGAGAACCATTATGATTGTGCTTCCAGCTCGCATGGTTAAGCACCTCAGTGGAGAAAGACAAAAACTGTCTGTCACAATAAGCGTAAGCTAGTCAGCGATCCGATGACTATGTTAAATGATGGGACATTCATAACATTGGCCGAAGTGTTTACGGCTTGACCTCGGCTGTCGCCGAACACTAACCGGGGGCTCATAGCCAGCTTCCCCAGTTTAAAGGTTCTATAACTAAGTAAAAGTTATAAAGCCCGCATATCTGATTTCCTTGTCTCCGCTAACACAACCGCCTTCGGGCACCGAGACATCGACTAAGGGTTGTCTTGTTATTGCGGAGACACCCTGCGTAGTATCGACAAACGGGTAGAAGCCAATGATGGGCCACTTTCAACTGATAAACGGTCACAACGGAGTCAAAATAAACATATCATCGTCATTCATATTTAATATACAAGGGATGCCTTCTGTAATCATCGTTATAAAGCCATAAATATGCATAAATTTGACCTAATTTTTTGCCAAGCTGGGTTGCTGGCTCCTGTGCTTACCCCTACGTTCCCAATTGTTCGGCTAGGCGGTAAAGGGAGCACCTCTGTGATTGTTACTACCGGGTCATCCGAGTTAGTACCTCAGACTGGGTGAAGCCGAAAGCTAGCGATCTTAAAGGATCACTTTGGCCGGCAATGATGGAAGTGAAAATTTTGGTTCATTAATACCATAGAGTTCGGGAACTTTCCCCGAACTAAATCCTCAATATTTTCCTCCCACATTGATCGAAGGTGAGGTTTCATGATCATGATAAGCATGACGACCCAAAGAAAGGAACCGATAGCAGGACTATTTTCCTTGGAAGATGTTTCTTAATATCACATACCTCTCCGCGTACCTTTGTTTATCAAACTGTATGACCGGATTGCGTTGTTTGTCGTAAATCTTTGCTCTCATGAAGGCTTTATAAAGAAGGAAAAACAATCCCCGGCTGCTGGCCAAGGAGGTGCAAGCCGATGGTCGGTCAACAAACTTTTGTACAATTCGGATCCGAGCATTAATGATGTAAAATACTTGGATACATAGGATCATAAATTGCAAAGTCGATTTATTGCAGCTCATCTTTTAAACACCAAGCGAGCAACTTACATAAAGCTCTCCTAAATCCCAAGTGGCATCGATTTCCTATCTATTAAGCCCCTTGGGGCCAACCTTGGCGAGCCCAACTTTCGCTGGCTCTAGCTCGTTTAAGAGATCTTTATTCTCTTTTTGAGAAGTTTGTGTTAAACACAACAAAAAAAATTCAGACGGATCTTGATCCTTAATTTGGCCACCCATGCCAACATTAAGGCTCGGGGGCTACTGGGCTTCGCGCTCATTATTTATAAATATTAAAGGGGCACATCGATCCCCTGATCTGGTGTTGCCACCCGACCAGTGTCTTCGGGGCTACTGCGTTGCCTGTTTAGTGCAGAAAATTCAAAGTGCTTAGTGTTTGGCTTGACCGAACTATGGGCAAATGCGTCTTCGGACAACAATAGGTAACATCTGGACCTATCTGGCATCAAGCTGATATATTGCGGCAACTTCTCAAAACCCTCTCTCAAGGGCCCGTTCGCCGATCACTATTATCTCTAATATATTACACTGCGTTTCTATTCCTACATATGCTGCCGAGCTAGGAGTTGATCCTTAGGGCGATTTTGCAAATCGACCTAAGTCTCAGGGGCTACCAGGATCAGCAGTTTTATGTTTTCCTTCAAGTGCACCTCGGGTTTAGACCGACACACACCTTCAGGGCTACTGGATATACATATACTGGCTATATATCTCGGCAGAGAGTGAATTGCACCAATCAAAAATATTCACAAAAATCAGCCCGCAGTCGGGGTGGTGCACCACCTCAGAAGCAGTCCGGCATAAAGCTCGGGTGCCAGTGGCTGGCTCCATAGAGGGCATTTCTGGCATTAAGTTTGGCTGAATTCGTTCAATCTTTTAAAAGACCGAGGTAGTTTACAACACCTCGGACTCTGACCATCGTTGGAGCTCAAAAGTGGTCCGGCATAAAGCCTAGATTCGAATGGCTCATTCCATAGAGAACTTTTCAGCGTTAAACTCGGATAACCTCCTTCAAACTTTTTCAAGCCAAGGTGATCTATGACACCTCGGATATAGTGCGGCGTTGGTGCTTGGCTGCAAAAGATATCTTGAATGCAGTCCGGTGTTGGAGCTCTGATGCAAAAGGACACCGTCGCACGGGAACAACTTCAAACCCGAGGTGTGGCGTAAAAAATAATCCTAAGGCATTGATAAAGGTCAAGAACTTAAAGGGGATCCTCAGATACCCGATGTGTAAACCCTTCGGATTCACTTCAGCGATCATCAAGATCGAAGACGAGAAGATTTGTCGAACCAATTTTCAAGACCAATGACCGAAGATGAAGAACAGTTCTGAAGGATCATGGAGCGTCCCCAACTTGAAGACCGGTTCAGGGGGCTACTGACGGTGTCCTGGACTAGGGGGTACTAACCACATCATCTCCCGACTAGGTGGATCGGGGCGGACCCCCATGGCGGTTCACTCATGGGCCACTTCGGGCAGCCCATGCCGCATAAAAGGAGTATTCCACAAGACTTGGTGATCAAGACAAGGACTCCTCTCCACCAACATATTCGGCTAGGACTCTTGTTATCCTAGGCCTCTGGTGCATTATATAAGCCAAGGCCAGGCTAGTCTATAGATGATTACCATAGTCATACAGGCTAGGCTTTAGGGTTTAGCCATTACGATCTCGTTGTAGATTACTCTTGTAGTACTCATATTCATCCAGATCAATCAAGCAGGAAGTAGGGTATTACCTCCATAGAGAGGGCCCGAACCTGGGTAAACACCATGTCACCTGCCTCCTGTTACCATCGACCTTAGGCGCACAGTTCGGGACCCCCTACCCGAGATCCGTCGGTTTTGACACCGACAGGAGTGTCGAGGTAATTGACCACGGGTACCCCGAAGACGGCAAGATAATATTTCAAGACATCGGGGCTAGCAAAGCCCCTCAGTCCGACTGGTCAGGCCGCCCAGGAGTCCCCCTGTCCGACTGCCCAGGTCGACTCGCCACCTAGCCTGCTTCCTGTCCGGCTACCCCAGCCAGCCGACTGCGCCAACCAGCCGGCTACGTGAAGTCGACCGCTGCACCGACAAGACCCCGACAAGATGGCCATACTGTGACATCATCTACAGTGTACTTGTCCCCTGGCACTATTTTATAAAGTGTGCAGGGGACAACCAGCCATGCCACCATGCCTCACACATGGCTTGGTTTGTAAGCTACCCCAAGTAGCTTACAACCAACGCCATGTCACATGCCTACCTAGCTTACATCCTAAGCTAGCCACACACATATATAAGCTAGCCATCCATCCACTCCTCACTCTCACACGCATGCATACATGCTCACGCCACACCCACACTTGGCCGGCACAATGGCTTCCTGGGAGCGCTCCACTCCCACTTGCTAGCTAGCTCATACACACATATAAGACATACACAAAGCCAGATGCCTATGGCACTGAGCTCAGATACAACTCTAGGAGCACTCTGTACTGCAGATATATCACATATATTCAGACATGCTGGAGTAGGGGTATTATCTCTCCGGAGAGCCCTGAACCTGGGGAAACCAGCGCGTGCTACTCGCATACCCGTCCCCGGATATTCCAGTTGCAGTCTTGCACTCACCTCAAGCCACCCTATGACATCTGTCGTCTCGCAACCCCCCCCCCATGAGAATACCACGACAGTTGGCGCCCACCGTGAGCAAGCTGTTGTTGGAATCGCAGTCCGGACAGGACCATCTTCGTCTTCACCGCCGCGGCGTCGCGCCGTCTCTCCGGTAGCGTTCGGGGTCTCGACATCGACACGCCCCTGGAACGACCGCACAGGACGGCGCATCCTCGTCATTGGCATAGCCCTTTTCGTCACCATCGCCGTGGCAGTGCCGCCGCCCCTCCGCCTGTGGTCGCCCCCGAGGCTGCATGCCCCATGCTGCGTCCCGCTCCCGGGTGGTCATCCGCGCGCCTCCACAGTCGTTTCGGTCGCACGCCCGTGGTCGCCCTCTCCTCGACCACACCTCCACTCGTGGCCGAGCTGGCCAACCTCCGGTTCCCACACATGCACGTATTCATGCATGGCTAGCTAAGCTAGCTAGTACACCCCATGGATTGGGCTACGTGCATGCTAGCTTCACTAGCAAACCCAATGGATGGTGCATGCATGCCTCAAGCTCGCCTGGCCTCGCCGCGCTCTGCCAACTGCGTGCTGCTCTGCTCCGCTCTGCGCTCATGTCGACTGCTCTGTGCCGTCCGCGTGACCCGAACGGCTGACTCCCGCCACTCGAATGGCCGGATCACGCCCGCTTCCTGGACGGCCAGCTCCTGCCACACGGACAGGCTGGGTCCTCATGCCCACTACCCAGCTGATCGTCAAAAGGAAGTTCCCGGGTGTTAAAAGAAAGAAAAATCAAGCCGGCTAAAATGAAAAAAAACTGTACGCCCGGCTACGTGGGTGGACAAAAGAGAAGAAAAGAGAAAACGTCCGTCTGTCCTTCCGCTTGCTTCGCCACTCGGACGGCCAGACGCGACCCGGACTTCCTGCCTGCTTCAACGCCTGGCCGGCAAGAGCGCCGGCCAGGCCTCCTGTCTGCCACGCCGCCCGTTCGGTCGGACCCAGCCGGCCAGGACCTCCTTGGAGCGCCCGAAGGCTCAGACTGACTGCCGGAGATCACCTCCACCCGGACTGCGCCAAAAGAAATGTGAGCTCCTGATTTGCGTGATTTTGCACCACGCATACATGGATAGCCCCGAGCAATGCTCGGGGGGCTATCTCCACATTTTATTATAGCTACACCACTGTTCGCCCCGGTGCCAGCCAAAGTTGGCCCGGAGGCTGGCCGCTTGGCCTGAGGCGTTTGTTCCCACACATGGCTTAGTAGCATGTGCGGTACCAAAGGCTCACTCTTAGTCACAGACCGCAGAGCAGCTGTCCGGCTAGCAAGCGTGAACGCTGGAGGCCACCCATGCAAAAAACGTCCGGGAAGAAAAACGGTTTGGGCGATCCGGCCATTTCCTTTATGAGTTTCTGCTCAGTCGAATCTGCTCCCAGAGTCTGAGTATTGTACGCTCCACTCCACGGCCCACTCTTGGCCACGGACCGCAGAGCGGCTATCCATCTAGCGAAAGCAAAAGCCAAAGAGCAGAGGGGACATGAAAAAGATAGAAGGGGGCTCGGATGAAACCAAGTCGGCACCCTCCGCATAAAACTTACAATGCTAAAAGTAGTCATTTGATACATCTGCGCGGACTAACTTTGTCTTTTGCATGATCATTTCCGTGGGGAACCCCCCCTCCTCGCTCGGAGGCTCGGAGGCTACACCGAGCTGGCGCACTTGTGCGCCCCCACCGGAAGGCAGCCGACCGTCATCGACATCTTCTACATCAACACCCGCTAAAAAACCTCCGTCCAACTTCGCCAAGTTGCCCGGAGGCTACTGTCGGGATAATTGACCACGGGTACCTCGAAGACGGCAAAACAATATTTGAAGACATCGGGGCTAGTAAAGCCCCTCAGTCCGACCGCTCAGGCCGCCCGGGCGGCCCCCTGTCCGACTAACCGGGCCAACTCGCCACCCGATCTGCTCACCGTCCGGCTGCCGACTACGCCAACCAGCCGGGTACCCGAAGTCGACCGCTGCACCGACAAGACCCCGACAAGACGGCCGTACTGTGACATCATCTACAGTGTACTTGTCCCCTGGCACTATTTTATGAAGTGTCCAGGGGACAACCAGCCATGCCACCATGCCTCACACATGGCTTGGTTTGTAAGCTACCCCAGGTAGCTTACAACCAATGCCATGTCCCATGCCTACCTAGCTTACATCCTAAGCTAGCCACACACATATATAAGCTAGCCATCCATCCACTCCTCACTCACACACGCATGCATACATGCTCACGCCACACCCACACTTGGTCGACCACATTGGCTCCCTAGGAGCACTCCCACTGGTAGAAAAAGGGCCTATAGTCCCGGTTCGTAAGGGCCTTTAGTCCCGGTTCCGGAATCGGGACTAAAGTGTCGGTACTAATACCTCCCCCCTTTAGTCCCGGTTCAATCCAGAACCGGGACTAAAGGCCCTCCACGTGGGCAGTGCGTAGAGCCCAGTCAGGAGACCCTTTGGTCCCGGTTGGTGGCACCAACCGGGACCAATAGGCATCCACGCGTCAGCATTTCTATGGCTGGGGTTTTTGTTTTTTTTGAAAGGGGGGGGGGTTGGGGGTTTTGGGGGGTTAATTTAGGTGTTTCATATATTGTGTTAGCTAGCTATAATTAATAGAGAGAAGTGTCCTCTCTTATGTCCGTGCTTGGTCGACGCTACGTACTATACATACGTATAGAGAGGACTAGACACGCTGGCTAGCTAGTAAGCAAACGAAGGAAACAGAAGATTGTCAGGAACATATATGCATACAGAGAGAAGTGATATCGACCACATCTCCTTCTCCGAGAGATTGGTCGAACAACAAGTTCTCGTATATCTATCTGACACTACCGGCTACATATATACAAAAATTATCTCTTACAAATATAATCATACGGACTCAAGGTCCACATAGAATTCTCCGTCTTCAGGGATCACGTGGTCAAGAAAGAATGCCGCCAATTCCTCTTGAATTGCTCGCATGCGAGCTGGTGCTAGGAGTTCATCCCGCTTCCGAAACATCTAATTTGAAGAAGGGGGTCAATACATATATATATGAATGAATGAAACTCAACACAAATGATTGTAATAAAATAAAATTGTGAATGTTGTTATTTACGTACTTCATATTGTTCGTTAGAGTACCCTCCCCGCTCACAGGTCGTGTGGCGGATGGACTCGTAGATGTAGTATCCACAGAAATCATTCCCTTGTTCCTGCCACAACCACTTTACAAGAAATAAAGGTCAATCAAACTGATAAGCAAGAATGCTAAATGGTATTGATGAAAGTAGCGCTTGAATCACTAGGAGATGCGCGGAACATGCTACTATAGTACTTACTTTCGGGTGTCTAAATTCCAGCTCCTTCGGCAGTCCCAGAACTGTTTTGGTGAATTTTCTCCAAACCCTGCCGGACAAAGAAAACAATTACTTGATATCAGGAAATGAACAAAGTTGCTGATATGGTGGATAATGATTGATTTAACTTACTTCTGGAGTATTTGAGTCATGTCTGCATAGTCCTGGGGATCTTTTTGTTTAGAGTCTAAGACGGTTACTACTCCCTGCTCAAGCTTAATCTCTAGGAGAATATAGTGGAAACTGCACACACATGCATAACTCATCAATTACATTACTATAACCTTGACTAATATATAAGGGAAACCGAATACGCACAAGGCAGTAACACTCACCTGAAGTTGTAAGGAAAGAGTATTATATCTTTGTTTTGATTCATTACGAACGATCATAGCAAGTTAGCCTCGGTAGCTGCGGCATGAAGTTTAACCTCAGTTGCATCTATGAGATATGTGTTAATGAACCCAATATCACCGACTTCTCTTTTCTTCAATTCGGCGATCTTCAATCTGCATAATATAGTGAGGATGATTATAAATACATGCAATGAAAGAGCTAAGCTATATAGAGAAACTTAATGACAGAAGTAGTACTACTTACAGACAGTAGCAGGCGACCGTTGTTTTATCGAGGGCCAATTGATTGAAAAACTGATAGAACTCCTCAAATGGAACAGGCAACAGATCAATTCCAACGAGGTCATGCTCCTTTTTAACTTTCACATACAAAGTACTCCTCCCCCCAGAGTCTCTATAGATTTTCAAGTACCAATCATGCAATCTTCGCATCATTTTTGATAGAGATCTTTCATCTTTGACGAGAGGCTTCCCGTACTCGTATCTTTGTATCTGCACGTCCATGGGTTCATAATGTACTTCGTCGGGCAGGTAATCTGCAAGATTGCTATAACCGGGCACCATCCTCAGATCATTAGCGACGTTGTGGCTAGGCACCTTGAGCGGGGGGCACGATTGCTTCGCTTGTTCACCGAGCTGGGCAATTTGTTTCCCAGCTCGTCGGTCTTTCAGCCTTTGATCACTGACAGTACTTCCCGACCGCTCCGCTTCGGCAAATTCCTTTCCAATAATGCGGTCATAGTTTCCTTTCGGTGGATCAAACTTCGGTGGTTTTGTCAGGGCAGCCAGAGTGCGCTTCACTTTCACCCGATCTACCTTCTCCGCTGGAGGTGGATGTTTCTTTGCTTTCACCCCTTCAAAGAAGTTCCTCACTTCTTCTCGCGCGATCTCGGCGTTCTCCTCCAGGGTCCTCTCATATGGTAACTTCTCTAGAGTTTTCAGAGAAGGACCGAATCTGTATGTCCTCCCGCCTCTGGTTGTACTGCTAGACGCCGACCGAGCAGACGTAGCGGTTGTCTTCTTTACTTGCTTAAGAGGTGGAGGAGAAGGACTACGACGCGCCGGAGCAGCTGGAGCGGCGGCAGGTCTCTTCCGCCCTTGCTGACGAGGCGGAGAAGGAGGAGGCTGGCTGCTCGGGCACGTCGGCGCAGGCGGAGAAGGAGCCGGAGTGCCTCCACGCGCCGGAGAAGGAGCCGGCTGAGGGCCCTGATCGTCACTCGCCGGAGGAGGAGGCGCTGGAGGCGGAGTGCCCTGACTCGCTGGAGGAGGAGGAGGAGGTGGTGGCGTCCAGTTCGGAAGGTTGATGAGCTCCTTCCGCCATAGGCATGGAGTCTTCAGAGCAGACCCCAGCCGAGTCTCCCCTTCACCGGTAGGGTGGTCAAGCTGGAGGTCCTCAAATCCCTCCGTTATCTCATCCACCATCACCCTAGCATATCCTTCTGGAATCGGCCGGCAGTGTAAAGTTGCGCCGGGTTCAGTAGGATAAACAAAGCCAACAGCCGCCTTGACCTTCAAATTCATCCATTGTGTCGTAAGGTGGCAATTTTGAGACTCCGTTATAGCATCCACGGGATAGCTGGCAGGAGCCGTCAAGGCATGCTCTGGCTGAAGCAGCTCGGTGGAAGCCACGCTGCTTCTGCGCTGAGATGCCGGGGTAGCTTTGGGGGAGGCTTCGGCAGTACGTTTGCTGCGATTTTCTTCTTGTTCCTCTATCGCGTCTACCCTTGCTTGTAGCACCTGCATTTGGGTCTGCTGCACTTTCTTCCTCCTCTCATGGGATTTGTAACCGCCTGCGTCTGGAAACCCAACCTTCCACGGAATGGAGCCTGGCGTGCCTCGTGTCCGTCCAGGGTGCTCAGGATTCCCGAGGGCCATTGTGAGCTCGTCGTTCTCTATGTCTGGAAAGAACGTCCCTTCCTGCGCTGCTTCGATATACTGCTTAAGCTTACTGACTGGTATGTCCATTTGATCGTTCGTCCAAATGCACTTCCCTGTTACAGGGTCCAGGGTTCCGCCAGCCCCGAAGAACCAAGTCCGGCAACGGTCTAGCCAGTTAATTGTCTCTGGTTCGATCCCTTTATGAACCAGATCATTCTCAGTCTTGGACCACTTAGGTCGGGCTACGAGGTAGCGACCTGACCCCGTGCGATGGTGAAGCTTCTTCTTCGCAGCATTTTGCTTGTTTGTCGCCGACATCTTCTGACTCTTTTCCAATGTCTTGTGGGCCACAAATGCGGGCCAGTGATCTCTAATCTTCTCATATCTGCCCTTGAATTCTGGTGTCTCATTATTTTCGACAAACTTATTTAGCTCTTTCTTCCACCTCCTGAATAGTTCTGCCATCCTCTTCAGAGCAAAAGACTTGATTAATTTCTCTTTAACTGGGTTCTTTGGATTATCCTCAGGCGGTAGGGTGAAATTTGACTTCAGCTCAGTCCAAAGATCATTTTTTTGCATATCATTGACATAAGAGACCTCAGGGTCTTCTGTAGCCGGCTTAAACCATTGCTGGATGCTTATCGGGATCTTGTCCCTAACCAGAACCCCACACTGAGCAACAAATGCGCTCTTTGTCCGGAGGGGTTCAATAGGTTGGCCGTCGGGCGCGATTGCTATGATCTCAAACTTTTCATCCGAGCTCAACTTTTTCTTCGGGCCTCGTCTCTTTACCGAAGTTGTGCTTGATCCGGAGGGCTAGAAAAAAGAACAAAGACTTAATTAATATGTGTACATACCAAAACAATGAATGCATCAATCAGCTAGTCAGCATAGGCTTAACTAATATATATATATATCTGGCCGGACTTGGTTCGGTCACGGGAGCCATCATCACGGTCTCCTTCTTGCACCGGCATTGGGTCACCGGAGCCGTCCTCGTGTTCTTCTTCTTGCACCAGCATTAGGTCACCGTAACCAGCTTGTTCACCCTCTCCTTCCAGACCATCGGTTTCGTTGAGAAACAACAAGATGGCATCACTTCCTTCTGCGATTATGTCCCTCAACAATGCTTCTTTTGTTGCTTCGTCTAGGGCGGTGTCCATAGTTTCTACAAATATTTACAACATGGCAATTATTATTCAAACATGACAGATGGATATATTAGTGCCAAACGTAGAACTAGCTACCTAATCATAGTAAGCTATCGGGAGGGGGTATATGTCGACAACGATGACACTACATCTATGTCCCTCAACGACCCTCGTTCCCGATAAAAAAAAGAGGAAGAAGAAGAAAAAGAGAGGAGAAGAAAGAATAGAGGAGAAGAACCCTCGAACCCTCGACCCCTAGATGACCCTCTTCTTCCTCTCATGTTCGAGAGAATCGCCGAGGGGTCGGGAGGTTGCCTAGTGTCAAAGGATTCAACAAAACCATGTCTTCATCATTAGGCGAAAGTAACATGTGCATGATGGTACGAAACTCTTCAAAGTTGTTCTGGAACGGAGTCCTAGATAGGATAATTTGCTTTTTGGTACAAAGTTCAGCAAGAGCCTTCCGAATATCGCTATTTGGAAGGCCTTTGCTGAATTCGTACCAAAAGGCAGATTATTCTATCCGGGACTCCATTCCAGAACAACTTTGCAGAACTTCGTACCAACATGCCCTGGTTACTTCCGGATAATGATGAAGGCATGGATTTCTTCAATACTTTGACACTAGGAAACCTCTCTCGACCCCTCGGCGATCCTCGACCCCTTGAACCCTCGACGACCCTGGAACCCTCGACCCCTAGACGACCCTCTTCTTCCTCTCATGTTCGAGAGGATCGCCGAGGGGTCGGGAGGTTGCCTAGTGTCAAAGGATTCAACAAAACCATGTCTTCATCGTTAGGCGAAAGTAACATGTGCATGATGGTACGAAGCTCTTCAAAGTTGTTTTGGAACGGAGTCCCAGATAGGATAATTCGCTTTTTTGTACAAAGTTCAGCAAGAGCCTTCCGAATATCGCTATTTGGAAGGCCTTTCCTGAATTCGTACCAAAAGGCGGATTATTCTATCCGGGACTCCATTCCAGAACAACTTTGCAGAACTTCGTACCAACATGCCCTGGTTACTTCCGGCTAATGATGAAGGCATGGATTTCTTCAATACTTTGACACTAGGAAACCTCTCTCGACCCCTCGGCGATCCTCGACCCCTCGAACCCTCCACAACCCTGGAACCCTCGACCCCTAGACGACCCTCTTCTTCCTCTCATGTTCGAGAGGATCGCCAAGGGGTCGGGAGGTTGCCTAGTGTCAAAGGATTCAACAAAACCATGCCTTCATCATTAGGCGAAAGTAACATGTGCATGATGGTACGAAGCTCTTCAAAGTTGTTCTGGAACGGAGTCCCAGATAGGATAATTCGCTTTTTTGTACAAAGTTCAGCAAGAGCCTTCTGAATATCGCTATTTGGAAGGCCTTTGCTGAATTCATACCAAAAGGCGGATTATTCTATCCGGGGCTCCATTCCAGAACAACTTTGCAGAACTTCGTACCAACATGCCCTGGTTACTTCCGGCTAATGATGAAGGCATGGATTTCTTCAATACTTTGACACTAGGAAACCTCTCTCGACCCCTCGGCGATCCTCGACCCCTCGAACCCTCGACGACCCTGGAACCCTCGACCCCTAGACGACCCTGCTGGAACCCGCGACCCTCGAACCTATAGAACCCTCGAACCCTCGACCCTGAAACCCTCGGCCCTTGACCCCTTAACGACCCTCGACCCTCTACCCTAGTTCCCGACCCTCGACCCCTCGATGAGGAGAAATAAATAAGAAGAATAAAAAAGAAGAAAAAGAAGAGGAGAATGAAGAAAGGAATAGTGGAGAAGAAGAGAAAATAGATTCTATTTTCTCTTCTTCTCCACTATTCCTTTCTTCCTTCTCCTCTTCTTTTTCTTCTTTTTTCTTCTTCTTATTTATTTCTCCTCTTCTTTTCCTCTCCTCTTCTTCTTTCTTTCCTCTTCTTATTTTCTTCTATCCTATCCTTCATTTTCTAAAATTGTAATTTTTGCATATATAAAACTTTTCTAAAATTGTAACTTTCTATATAAAACTTTCCTATCGGGAGGGGAGAAGATCGAAGAAAAAAAAGAAGAAAAAAAGAGGAGAAGAAGAAAAAATAGAATTTTTTTCTATTTTGTCTTCTTCTCCTCTATTCCTTTCTTCTTCTCCTCTTCCTTTTCTTCCTCTCCTCGTCTTCTCCTTCTTCTTCTCCTTCTTTCTCTACTTATTTTCCTTTTCCTTATTTTACTTTTTCCTCTCCACTAACATAAAATGCACTAACCTAAAATGCAACAAACATAAAATGCACTAAAGAGGCTCAACTAACCTAAAATCAGTGATAAAATGCACTAACCTAAAATCGATATCTACTAACAACTTAAAAAATTAATACATATATGAAAAAATGCATCATCATATCATCAACAGAAAAAAACATCATCATATCATCAACAGAAAAAAACATCATCATATCATCAACATCATCAACCTAAAGGGCCGGCGCCGGCGCAGGGCGACGACGGGGCAGGGCGGCGACGGGCTCGGGGCGGCGACGGGGCGGGGCGACGGCGGCGGGATCGGGGCGGCGACGGGGCGGGGCGACGGCGGCGGGTGCGGGGCGACGACGGGCTCGGGGCGACGGTGCGGGGCGACGACGTACGGGCTCGGGGCGGCGACGGGGTGGGGCGGGGCAACGGCGGGCCGGGGCGGGGCGACGGCAGGGCGGGGCGACGGCGGCGGGCGCGGGGCGACGGCGCGGGGCGACGACGGGCTCGGGGCGGCGACGACGACGAACGGCTTGGGAGCGTCAGGGCGAATGGGAGGCGGTTGGCCAAAATTTCACAAGTGTTGGCTTATATAGCCAGAGCAATGGTCCCGGTTCGTGCTACGACCCGGGACTAATGCTCCCTTTAGTCCCGGTTGGTGCGACGAACCGGGAGCAAAGGCCAATTTATAGCAGCCGAAAGGGCGAGAAGCAAAGGCCATTGGTCCTGGTTGGTGGCACCAACCGGGACTAAAGGGGGGCAATGGTCACGGTTGGTGCCACGAACCGTGACCAATGCCCCCTTTAGTCCCGGTTGGTGCCACCAACCGGGACCAATGGCCTTGTGCTGCCCCGCGCCCAAAAGTTTAGTCCCACATCGCTAGCTGAAGGGCGCCGGCACTGGTTTATAAGCGCTGGTGTGCCTCCCTATTCGAGCTCCTCTCTAATGCAGGCTTTCGGGCCTAAACTTGCTACTGCCTGTGGGCCTATTGGGCCTTCTGCGGGCCTGAATCCTGGCCCATGTAGGGTTTCTAGTCGTATTCAGGCCGTGGAGGCCCAGTAGGAGGCATTTTTTTGGTTTTTTCTTTTTTATTTCTACATTTTTTTGGTTTTTATTTTTTTATTTCTCTTAACAACTAAATACCTACAGTTTTTTAGTGATTTCTTTTTGCTTTTAGGTCACAAAAATTATAAACTTTCTGTTAGTGCCATTAGTTTTAAATTTTAAATAGTTTAAATTTGAATTTTTAAAAATTTGTGTGAATCACTAGTTTATGAATAACTTTACTATAAAAATAAAATTTTTTTCCTATTTATTTTTTATTTCTACTTACAACTAAATACTTACAGTTTTTTAGTGATTTCTTTTTGCTTTTAGGTCACAAAAATTATAAACTTTCTGTTAGTGCCATTAGTTTTAAATTTTGAATTGTTTAAATTTGAATTTTTAAAAATTTGTGTGAATCACTAGTTTATGAATAACTTTAATATAAAAATAGAATTTTTTTCTATTTATTTTTTATTTATACTTACAACTAAATACTCATAGTTTTTTAGTGATTTCTTTTTGATTTTAGGTCACAAAAATTATAAACTTTCTGTTAGTTCCATTAGTTTTAAATTTTGAATAGTTTAAATTTGAGTTTTTAACAATTTGTGTGAATCACTAGTTTATGAATAACTTTACTATAAAAATAGAATTTTTTTTCTTCTTTGCTATTTATTTTTTATTTATACTTACAAGTAAATACTTATAGTTTGATTTTAGGTCACAAAAATTATATTCTTTTTGCTATTGAAGAATATTATAGTTTTATTTTAGTTGATCATAACATAATATTTTAATTGATTGTTTTTATTTTCATAAAAGTTTTGTAGTTCATTCTGTTTGCTATTAATTCATTCTTTGAGCTAAATGACTCTGAAATTGGAAAGCATTTCAAAATGAACTCTGAAAAGGTTGAAAGTTGGCATGGTATCATCATTTCACCCACATAGCATGTTCCAAAAAGTAGAGAGGGTTACGACAAAAACTTGATGCACTTCGTGTACAAAATGGACAATCACTTTTGAAGTATCAAAGTTTCGAACCATAAGACATGAAAGTATTTCAAATGAACTCTGAAAAAGTTGAAAGTTGGGATGGTATCATAATTTCACCCACATAGCATGTGCATGTACAAAACGGACAATGGTAGCATGTTCGTCTGTTACAAATTTGGCATGGTATCATCATAATAGTTGCGGGAGAAAGTCTTCACTTTTTCTTCGCTTGTGTCATTTGCTTATTGCGCCATAACCATGGATAATCTTCATTGTTTATCAGGATGCTTGGGTCAGCCTTGACATTGAAGGGAGGAATTTCATGAAACTTTTCATTGTTTATCAGGTTCACGCAAAGGTTCTTCTTCACGTGCATCATGTCGATTGAGGAGCGGACCTCTTGGTCTTTCCAGTAGGGTAGGTCCCAAAATATAGATTTCTTCTTCCACATGGGTGCGTGTCACTCAGCGTCATTCGGAACAGCTAGTCCACCAGGACCCTTTCCAAAGATTACGTAGTGTAAATCATTGACCATAGCAAGCACGTGATCACCGGTGCGTAGGGCGGGCTTCTTCCGGTGATCTGCCTCGCCTTTGAAATGCTTTCCTTTCTTTCGACATTGATGGTTGGTCGGAAGAAATCGACGATGGCCCAGGTACACATTCTTCCTGCATTTGTCCAGGTATATACTTTCAGTGTCATCTAAACAGTGCGTGCATGCGTGGTATCCTTTGTTTGTCTGTCCTGAAAGGTTACTGAGAGCGGGCCAATCGTTGATGGTCACGAATAGCAACGCCTTAAGGTTAAATTCCTCCTGTCTGTGCTTATCCCATGTACGTACACCGTTTCCATTCCACAGCTGTAAAAGTTCTTCAACTAATGGCCTTAGGTACACATCAATTTCGTTGTCGGGTTGCTTAGGGCCTTGGATGAGAATTGGCATCATAATGAACTTCCGCTTCATGCACATCCAAGGAGGAAGGTTATACATACATAGAGTCACGGGCCAGGTGCTGTGATTGCTCCTTTGCTCCCCGAAAGGATTAATGCCATCCGCGCTTAAAGCAAACCATACATTCCTTGGGTCCTTTGCAAACTCATCCCAGTACTTTCTCTTGATTTTTCTCCACTGCGACCCGTTAGTGGGTGCTCTCAACTTCCCATCTTTCTTTCGGTTCTCACTGTGCCATCGCATCAACTTGGCATGCTCTTCGTTTCTGAACAGACGTTTCAACCGTGGTATTATTGGAGCATACCACATCACCTTCGCAGGAACCCTCTTCCTGAGGGGCTCGCCGTCAACATCACCAGGGTCATCTCGTCTGATCTTATACTGCAACGCACCGCATACCGGGCATGCGTTCAGATCCTTGTATGCACCGCGGTAGAGGATGCAGTCATTAGGGCATGCATGTATCTTCTCCACCTCCAATCCTAGAGGGCATACGACCTTCTTTGCTGCGTATGTACTGTCGGGCAATTCGTTATCCTTTGGAAGCTTCTTCTTCAATATTTTCAGTAGCTTCTCAAATCCTTTGTCAGCCACAGCATTCTCTGCCTTCCACTGCAGCAATTCCAGTACGGTACCGAGCTTTGTGTTGCCATCTTCGCAATTGGGGTATAACCCTTTTTTGTGATCCTCTAACATGCGATCGAACTTCAGCTTCTCCTTTTGACTAATGCATTGCGTCCTTGCATCGACAATGACCCAGCGGAGATCATCATCATCGGGCACATCGTCTGGTTCCTCTTGATCTTCAGCCGCTTCACCCGTGGCAGCATCATTGGGCACATCGTCTGGTTCCTCTTGATCTTCACCAGCTCCCTCCGTTGCAGCATCACCGTATTCAGGGGGCACATAGTTGTCATCGTACTCTTCTTCTTCGCCGTCTTCCATCATAACCCCTATTTCTCCGTGCCTCGTCCAAACATTATAGTGTGGCATGAAACCCTTGTAAAGCAGGTGGGAGTGAAGGATTTTCCGGTTAGAGTAAGACCTCGTATTCCCACATTCAGTGCATGGACAACACATAAAACCATTCTGCTTGTTTGCCTCAGCCGCATCGAGAAACTCATGCACGCCCTTAATGTACTCGCGGGTGTGTCTGTCACCGTACATCCATTGCCGGTTCATCTGCGTGCATTATATATAATTAAGTGTCCAAATTAACAGAAGTTCATCATCACATTAAAACCAAAGTGCATACATAGTTCTCATCTAACAACATATAGCTCTCCAGAGCATCTAATTAATTAAACCATACATTGAAACTATGTAAAACATTTCAATACGAAAACAAATGTGATCATAATCGCAACCAAGGTAGCAATTGATCCAACGGCATAATGATACCAAGCCTCGGTATGAATGGCATATTTTCTAATCTTTCTAATCTTCAAGCGCATTGCATCCATCTTCATCTTGTGATCATCGACGACATCCGCAACATGCAACTCCAATATCATCTTCTCCTCCACAATTTTTTTTATTTTTTCCTTCAACAAATTGTTTTCTTCTTCAACTAAATTTAACCTCTCGACAATAGGGTCGGTTGGCATTTCCGATTCACATACATCCTAGATAAATAAAATCTATGTCACGTTGGTCGGCATAATTTTCATAAACAATAAATGAACCAATAGTTATAAAGATAATATACATACCAAATCTGAATCATAGACAGGACGAGGGCCGACGGGGGCGGATACCAAAACCATCGCACTATATAAGATGCAATAAGAAATGAAATAAAATGATACAAGTATCTATCTAAACATACAAGTAAGAATATTTTTCCTTTCAGAAAGAAGATAAGAATAAGAGGCTCACCACGGTGGTGTCGGTGATGAGATCGGCGCGGGTGATCGACGGCGGTGAAGACGGGGACAGGGCGTGACGGACCGCTAAATCTAGACAAATCTCGAGGAAAATGGAGCTTGGAGGTCGAGCTTCGAGAGGAGAAAGCTTAAGTAGTGTGGCTCGGGCATTCCATCGAACACCTCATGTGCATAGGAGGTGAGCTAGAGTACCAACTAGCAAAAATACTAAACTTGCAATACCGGCGTTTTCTTGAAAAAGTGTTCTCAAAAACGACCTACCACGAACGAAGATTCATCGCTTTCAAGCCAAACTAGCAATGATATGGCCGCATCCGTTGAATAGTTTCTGATAATATGCCCAAATTGGGCGCATAACTCCGTCTTGTGATGGCAAACAATGTTGCCAAAGCAAGGTTCCAACTTGTTTAACAAAAAAAAACCATTTTTCATTTTTTGAATGCAAAAGACATGCGTTTTTCGTGAAGCGGCTACAAGGAGGGGCACCCCAAACGGCGCCATTCCATGTCTATCTCAATGTAGACCCTATTTTACGGACGGTCGCCAAAAAGCATGCATTTCCGACCCTTGTAGCTACTCCCGGCAATTCGGACCACCTTCGGCCGATTCAGCTAGAACCGGCTGGAATTTGAACTGCGGGTCCTCCATAGCTTGCCCGTTATTTTCACTAAAATGCTTTTTAGCTTCACGGGTAGGCATTCCATCACAGAATCGACAACAGATTTGCATGGCTCAAACCCTAGCCACGGACGGTCGCCGCGACGAAATCGGCCGGTTTTTGAAAACACCGTAAAAAATTCAAAAAAATCAAAAAAATGGGAGACCTCCGTGTCACATCATCAAATGTGGCCTACCAACTAGCAAAAATACTAAACTTGCAATACCGGCGTTTTCTTGAAAAAGTGTTCTCAAAAACGACCTACCACGAACGAAGATTCATGGCTTTCAAGCCAAACTAGCAATGATATGGCCGCATCCGTTGAATAGTTTCTGATAATATGCCCAAATTGGGCACATGCCTCCGTCTTGTGATGGCAAACAATGTTGCCAAAGCGAGGTTCCAACTTGTTTAACAAAAAAACCGTTTTTCATTTTTTGAATGCAAAAGACATGTGTTTTTCGTGAAGCGGCTACAAGGAGGGGCACCCCAAACGGCGCCATTTCATGTCTATCTCAAAGTAGACCCTATTTTATGGACGGTCGCCAAAAAGCATGCATTTCCGACCCTCGTAGCTACTCCCGGCAATTCGGACCACCTTCGGCCGATTCAGCTGGAACCGGCTGGAATTTGAACTGCGGGTCCTCCATAGCTTGCCCGTTATTTTCACTAAAAATGCTTTTTAGCTTCACAGGTAGGCATTCCATCACAGAATCGACAACAGATTTGCACGGCTCAAACCCTAGCCATGGACGGTCGCCGCGATGAAATCGGCCGGTTTTTGAAAACACCGTAAAAAATTCAAAAAAATCAAAAAAATGGGAGACCTCCGCGTCACATCATCAAATGTGGCCTACCAACTAGCAAAAATACTAAACTTGCAATACCGGCGTTTTCTTGAGCTACTCAGTATGATTTTAATCATGATTTCTACAAAGTTTACAAAAAAACCCTATTTTTTTCTACACCCAAACCCAAAAGGATTTCCCTCCCACACCAAAATTTTCCCTCCACCAAAATTTCCCTCTGCCAAAATTTCCCTCCACTCCCTCTCCCACTACCAGGCAAGACCCACCACTCCCTCTCCCACTAACACGCGGGATCCCCTCCCCTCCCTCCTAAAATTTCCCCATTCCCCTCCCCTCTCCCCGACGAACCCTAACTTCTCCCTCCCCGCTCCGCGCCGCCCCGCTCCCACTCCCTCCATTCCCCACCTCCCCACCCTAGCACCGCCCCTCCTCTGCTCCGCCCCGCACCTCCCTGCTCCGTGCCGCCCCGCTCCCACTCCCTCCCCTCCTCCGTGTCGCGGACTACATCGATGATGACGGCGGCCACATCGACTACATCAACGACGACGGCGGCTACATCGACGACGGCGCGATCAACGACGACCACCGCTGCATCGTCAACATCATCTCCCCCTAGGTACTTCTCCCCTTGATCCATCTCCCCTCCTCTTGTGGATCCACCTCCCCTCTGGTGGATCCATCTCCCCTCTAGTAGATCCCCCTCATGGGTTAGGATATTCTAGGGTTAGGATCTCCTGGTGGTTCGGTAGGTCCTCTAGTTCGGTAGGTCCTCTGGTGGTTCTTGGGGTTAGGGTTCATGTTTATTGTTGCGTGGGGATGATCTCCCTCTAGTTCATGGGGTTAGGGTTAGGGTTCATGGGGTCAGGGTTAGGGTTCATGGGGTTAGGGTTAGGACCACCTGGTGGTTCGTTTGGTCCGCTTCATGGTTTAGGGTTCATGATTTTAGGGATGGGGATGGATGGGGAAGTGGATGATTTTAGGGGATCAACAGCAGCCTTGGAGTGGAGAAGAGGGTTGGGCTGGGTCGGAGAAGAAGAGCTGGGCGGAGCCAACGAGGCTACAGGGGGAGACAAGCAAGGTGTGATTCTGTCGGGGTTTCGGCCGGATCTCCCTCCCCCACGGCGAGGCTGCAGATGGGGATGTATGGGGAAGTGGATGATGTCTGGTTGATGGTGCTTGTATCAGTACTTGCTTGTGTATGGTTCAATTACTCAGCTAGCATAGATGGTGAATTAGGTTTCCAACAACACTTCGAAAAGAAGCTACTTGCTTCCTTGTTTGTATCAATAGTACTTTCTTGTTTGTTGCCCTTCAATTTCCTTCCTTGTTTGCTTGTTACTGTCAGTAGCACTATGCTTGTTTCTATCAGTAGCACTTTCCATGCTTGCTTGCTTGTATTATGCACTTTGCTTGCTTGCAACTTGGGTTAGTATGAACATGTACTTGATTGCTTGTAGCACTTTGCTATCAATAGCACTACTGGGGTTTGTAGCAGTGTTCTTCTTTCATGATATATGCATGAAGCTTGTGTTCTTCTTTCCAGTGAACACGGGAATGCTTAGTACTTATTGTGGTATTGGAATTCCTGTTGTGTTAAGGCAGTATGACTAGTTTTAATATATACTAGATTGGTGCTAGATAATTTTGATTGCTGTAATATACAAGGTTGATTCTAATTGTCAAATTGTCTTAACTTGTGTCATCTAGTCTGTAGCCATTTTTGGTGTGTAGAGACAGCATAATCAATAGTTGAGTATAGTTTTTTCATCTGCTTTTGTACTGCTGCAAGTATAGTTGTTTCATGCTTTACCAGTGGCAACATCTAGTTGTTTTGAAGGTCCTCATGATATACTCGTCTAGCTTCATGTCATACTGTCTAAGCATGTGTACATGACACCAATTCACTAGTTCATGTTGCTTGCTTGCTAGCATACATGTTGCTTGCTGGCATACATGCTTAATTAGGGTTTCCATCAGCATTACTTGCTTGTATCACTAGCACTTGGAGAAGAATCTACTTGCTTGCTTATTAATTAGGGTTTGTATCAATAGTACTTGCTTCCTTCTCTTCATTTTCCTTCATTGCTTGCTTGTTTCTATCAGTAGCACTTTGCTTGCTTGTTTCTATCAGTAGCACTTTGCTTGCTTGCTTGTATTAGTATCACTTATACACTTTGCTTACTTGCTCCTACTGTACATGCATGCTTGTTTGGTGCACTTACATGTTTTCTTAATTAATAACACTAGATCACTGTATTGTTTATCCATCAAGTTTGTTTCACATGTATTACATGTATGTGCATGATGGTCCAAATGCTTTCCTTTATTGATACAGGTGCATCATTTTATTTTATCCCTGTTGTATCTGATTGTTGTTTATTCTATTTTGCAAGCACCACCTCAAGATCATCCAAGGCAAGGAGGACAAGGTCAAGCATGAGGCCAACCGTTGGTATGCAACTTGCTCCTTGTGGCCAGTTTCATAAAATCTGTGTCTTAATATGCTAAGTGAAATGTATTGCTGCAATCTGAATAAGCTGGCTTAATTATGCCTGTGTGCTGTTAGTCTTCCTTACCTGAATAACTAGGATTAAATGATAATAAAATTTCATAAGATATGTTTGGCTGCCTATCCATGCATTCCAAACATTAAACTAATAGTTATGTTTCCTGTATCATGCAAAGAAGAGCCTCTCACCGAGTACGAGAAGGTTACGGCTAGAAATATCATGAGGAACAATCGGATGTTCCAGTCCCTTGGCATCGGTGCAATAGCGTCGATGATTAGGAAAACAAATGGTGTACAAGAAGGTAGAAGTGATGAGGTTCAAGAGGGTAGTGGAGTTATCAATGATGACCCAGAGTACAATCCTAAGGAGGATGAAGTTATTGATGGAGAGGAAGTGGATGATGTTGTAGTCAACAAGATTGTTAAGGTGCAAACTCTGTCTTGCTTGGAGGGTTGGGGTTCTGTTATTCTATGTTATTCCTTGTTCTCACATATTTCTCTTGTGATCTAATGCTTTTTTCCGTGCTGTTTATACGAGGCACTGAAGGAATCTAGGACGAAGAGGCCTGGTGTTAAGAAGACAGTCAGCAAGAAGCACAAGAGCTCAGAAACATCTCCTGCAATGCCTCCAGGAAGGGTGATGGCCCCAGCTCCAGGACAAGAAAAGAGGATCCTGGAACCTGATGAACCTTCCCTTAATAGAGTCACAAGGCAGAAAGTAAGGATGGCGACTGCGACGGACCATCAGGAAAGTATGCTGCTCATGGACTCTCAGACCTCGGTGCAAACGGGTGATGAGTTGTCGCCCATGGATGAAGGAACCACTCTCAGCATGGATGGAAATGGCACTGTCTGCCTAGATGAAGCAGGAACCATCTGCATTGATGAAGCAGGCACTGTCCACACAGACCTCAGCCCTGTTGCACCTTCTATTGACAGGAACACTGTCATCAATGAAGAAGAACAGCAGCTTGTGCTTCAATTAGGCAAGTTGACCTTTGCAATGCTATCTTTTACTAGTGCATTTTCCAAATGGAATGATCATGTATGCTTTTGTTGATTCCTGCATTTGTTGATTTCTATTCTAATTTATGAGTTCAGTTTCATTTTCAGATGCAATGACTCCCAAGACTAGACTTAGAAAGGGCAGAGGGCTAGAGAGGATCACCAAGTCGCTTGGTAGCAAGGTGCCTATCCAAATTGCCGAAGGGATGATTCATCCAGAGAAGCCTCTGCAGGCAGCAAAGCTTGCTTCTGAGTGTGGACTCGTTGCAAAAAGCCATCTTCCGGTTCTTCCTCACTTCAAGCTATATAAAAAAAATGCTAGTCTATTGGAGAACTACATTGGGAAAGTTGCTGTAAGCTACTTGTTTCATAGTTAATGTGCTATCTATTTTCTGTTACACCTATGCATGATCACTAATATTGTTCCTACCTTGTTTGCTATCTTGGTAGGCAAATTTTGAGATGAACACGGACTCGGAGACCATCAAGACCTCGTGCAAAGATATTCTACAGAAATATTCAAAGAACAGACGCCATCAGATGAAGAAGAAGTATTTTGATACCGTAGCCGCAAATAAGGTCAGCATTAAGTCTCCGGTTCCTGATCTAGCGGATGGTGAATGGCAAGCTCTGGTGGAGATGTGGTCTACCCCAAGACACAAGGTTTGTCTCTGCTTTGTTTGATGCTTTATGTTCTGCACATGATATGCTAGTGCTAGATCATGCTGACAGTATGTTCTTTTGTAGGAAACCTATTTGTCGAACAAGATGAATCGACAAAAAGTCGTGTACAATCAAAGAACTGGTTCCAGGCACTACACAGCACACATTTTTGCCACTGTGAGAACTCTTCTCTAGAGACCTTACCTTTGGTTCCTCATTGAATAACATTTCTGATTCTTGCTGAATAACATTTTGATTTTTGTTGAAAAACATTTAAGAAAGAAGAGCGTAAGGGTGAGGAGCTGTCTGTGATTGACTTGTTTAAGGCCACCCACAACAGCAAGAAGCACGGGTTTTCGGAGCCAGTCAAGACTGCTATAGTAAGTCACTCCATGCTTTGCCCTGTTTGATTCAGAGCCAGCTTTGATGCTTTGATGATTTGATGTTGTTTGACTTGGAGCCAGTCAAGAACACATGCTATGTTCCATGCTTTGATGTTGTTTGATAGTTCAACAAAGATATTAGAACTTGTTGTAGCTATTTGATGCATTTTTTATGATATGATGAAATTTGATCTGAATGTTAGTTTGATGATCGTCTCACTCGGGAAGCCATCTTATATAGAACCACCATTCTAGGCTTAATGAAGTGATCATATTGTTCCAATTGCATGTCTCCAGGTCACTAGTCATCATCTTCTTGTATAGATTTTGTGTGCTGGTTTGATTACTTCAAATAATCCATTTGTGTGCTGGTTTGGTTTCTCTTGCTTGGTTTGGTTTGCAAAATGTGAAATAGATCTCCCACTAATGCCTATCATTTTCCTCCATATGCTAGCTTGAGATGGAAAAAATGAAGGAAGCGCCGGTACCAGAAGGTGAAGAGCCAAAGTCTGCTGTTGAAATTGTCGAACAACTCCTCAAGACCGAAGCCAACGAAAGCACATTCCTCAGGAATGTTGGGCTCCAGTCATCTAGGAACAACTCCGGCAAAGTTGCTGCTCATGTTCATGACCTTGAGCAAAAGCTGGAGAGGTCCGAGCTTCAAGCTAAACTGGTGCAAGAAGAATTGGCGGCAATCAAGATGAAGGCGGAAGAATCTGAAGCTGCACGCGACAAGGAACTTGAGCTGCTGCGCAAGAAGTCTCAAGAATAGGAAGAGAAGTTAGCCCACTTGATGGCTCTCCTTGGAGCTAAGGTAGTTTGATGGTTGTGCTATGAACCTCTTTGTCTTTGAGCTAAGGTAGTTGTTGCATTTTGAACCTGTGAACCTGGGAGCTGAGCTGAGAGCTGTTGCATTTTGTTGCATTTTGCTGTTTAAACTAGAGCACATGGATCCTATGAAGTTATGTGATCACTTGTGAACCTGGGCCTTTCTGTGAAGTTATGTGATCTTGTGAACCTGGATCACTTGTGGATCATTTTGTTTATTTTCTGTGAAGTTATGTGGATCACTTGTGCACCTGGGCTTGTGGATCACTTGTGGATCACTTGTGCACCTGGGCCTTTTTGTTTATAGTTATGCAAAATGAGAACCTAGGCTCTAAAAAGGCCAAGGCCCAAACAAGAATTAGACCAAAAAGTCTTGGGCCTAAAAAAAGAAATGACTGTAAGAAAAAAATATATAAAAGGCTGCATAACAGAAAATAAAAAGGCCAAGGCCCAAATTCGAACTAGACTAAAAAGGCTGTGGCCCAAAACAATAGTGGAATATAAAAAAATCATCAGAAAAAGGCTCGATTCCCAGAAAATAAAAGGCCAAATTATTGGGCCAGGCCCATGCAGATAAGCAAAATAAAGAGAGAGAAAATTAAATGGGCTGAATTATTGGGCTTGGCCCATCAAGACGGCTGAAATGGACCGGGCTGATTCTATTTTACGACCTTTTCATTTGGTCGTAAGTCTGCCACGTCAGCTTGCCACGGTGGATCTGACGTGGTGTGGTCGGATTGCTAGTGACCAAAACAGTTGGTCGTTAAATCTATGACCTTTTTTTTGGTCATAAACGTTTGCGACCATTCCAGAAGAAAGGTCGCTATAGTCAGTTTACGATGCCCAGCCTTTGACCTTATGTTTTTGGTCACAAAAAGGTCATAAATGGAAATTTGTGACCATTCAGTGACCAATAGTGGTGGTCATAAGTTGACATATTTCTTGTAGTGATAGGAAGTGGGTTAGACTTAAATGTGCTTGCCATGTGCTTCACGATGCTCTCTTTGTGTTTCAATTCTTATCTTTTATGTGAGCATCATTGAAATCATCATGTCTAGCTAAAAGGCATTAAAGAAAAGCGCTTGTTGGGAGACAACCCAACAATTTTACCTACTGTTTTTGTGTGTTCACATGATTGTAATACTGTAGTAATCATGTTTTATTGATTTTGTTTTAATAAAGTGCCAAGTAAGACCTTTGGGATTGCTTACGGTGATAGTTGATTTGATCTTCCCCAAAAACAGAAACTTTTGCGCTCGGTAAAACAATTATCATTTTTAACAGAAGCGTGATAAAATGTTGATTATTTATGTAGAAGATTAATAGACAAATTTCCCAGGTTTTCCTAAGTTTTCAGAATTTTTGGAGTAGCAGAAGTATGGTTGGAGTACAGATTACTATAGACTGTTCTGTTTTTGACAGATTCTATTTTCAATGCATAGTTTGCTTGTTTTCTAGATTCCATGGCTTATATTACTCAATATAAATTATGGAAATGATAAGCTATAGTAGGCATTGTGTGAGAACAATTATGAATCTTCTCTTTGACAATACCAAAAGTGAAATGTTTCCTCTTTATCATACTGACCTATCTCACAAAGTTCCGTTAAGTTTTGTGTGATTGAAGTTTTCATGTTTTGGGTGAGATGTCGATATGAGGAGAATAGGGAGTTGACGGTGTCCTGGACTAGGGGGTACTTACCACATCGTCTCCCGACCAGGTGGATCGGGCCGAGGACCCCCATGGCGGTTCACTCAAGGGCCACTTCGGGCAGCCCATGCCGCATAAAAGGGGTATTCCACAAGACTTGGTGATAAAGAGAAGGACTCCTCTCCACCAATGTATTCGTCTAGGACTCTTGTTATCCTAGGCCTCTGGTGCATTATATAAGCCAAGGCTAGGCTAGTCGATCAATGATTACCATGGTCATACAGTCTAGGCTTTAGGGTTTAGCCATTACGATCTCGTGGTAAATCAACTCTTGTAATACTCATATTCATCAAGATCAATCAAGCAGGAAGTAGGGTATTACCTCCATAGAGAGGGCCCGAACCTGGGTAAACATCGTGTCCCCTACCTTCTATTACCATCGACCTTATACACACAGTTTGGGACCCCCTACCCGAGATCCACCGGTTTTGACGCCGACATTGGTGCTTTCATTGAGAGTTTCGATGTGTGATCGGCAAAGAATCAATGGCTCGACTGCAGATCAACTGCGACGTCGTCCTCTTCGTCGCCGGCTCAACTGGTCGCATTGGCTTGACCGAGGACTGCGCCCTACCTTTGATCGTCATTTTAGGATGAGGGCTTTCATAAACATCAACTCCGATCTCTATCAAGATCATGAAGGAATCATCCATGGAGCTCGGGGGCTCAACGTCAACATTGCCCTCAGGCGACCGTGTTGTTTTACTGGACAGCGAACTTGTATCCACCGCTACCACCTCCTCGAGTGCCGGTTTAACGATTGCTTCGGTGGAATTGCGTGGAATTGAGTCTACAACAACCCCGGGAAATTTCGTCAAGTTCCGATGGAGGAATCTTTGGCAATCTACGATATACCGGAGCCTTGTCAAATCTGGACGGGAATCTGGACGAGTTTAGGGCATGATCACCAGATCCCAGCTCAGAGGTCCTTTGGAAGATCCAACCATTCATCTACTGCGCAATTCCCATATCTACCACCCCTCAAATTTTAAGCTCAATCCAATCGTCCAAACTTCGGGAACCTTCCGACTAGTGCATCACTTTTTAGATCTGTTTTCTGCGCGAGAACGAATTTGACACGAGTTCATCTTTTTTATGAACGGGATTTCGGACATCCTTTTTGAAGGAAGTTTTGTATGGGGTATTGTGTTTTCTTCCCAAACACATCCCGCTAAATTTAAAGTGTTTTTCAATATGATCTTCACCATCGTGTCGGTGCCAAACCAGCCCGACAATGTTGCTATACGGCTTCCGACCTGCGCTAGACACATCGTCGCTTTGTTGAGCCGAGCTCAACTTCTTCGGATCATCATCTCTGCGATCCGAACAAGAGTTCGGCATGGCGAAGAATAAATCATCACCAACATCGCCACCCCCCAGACTACACAGAGCGGGCACACTGGCATCGCAGCACAGTCAATTCATCAAGCCGGCATTGACCATGTCATGAGTTACGAGCTGCACCGATGGCCGCACTGTTGCTTATTCAAGCCAATATCCATCACACCGACCTACTTCGACAACTCGGCTGGACCGGGGGCTCCGCTATTTCTTCTTCAACCTTCTCCGGAGACTTCGGCATCACCAGCCGACCAACTTCGTTACGTTAGCTGGACCGGGGGCTTTGGCTCGGCGAGAGAATCTTTGCCAGCATCGCCATGCCGTCGGTTCATCGCCCATCAGGCAATGGGTGTGCAGATCGAGTCCGAATTTTGGGAGTAACCTTTCTTCAGACTGCTACAACAAATAAACCAGGTGCTATTAATCCTAGCAATTTTTGTTTGTTTGGGTTCATCTTTTCCAAGGAATTATTACTCTGGTTTGTTCCATCATCTGTACATAGGTCTATCAAATGGTGGTCGCATTAACGACGGTCGCGTGGTGGTTCGGTTAGTTTCCGTACATACTTCGGCGAAAGCCGCATCCGGAGCTCGGACCGACCTGTGAATTCGGCTTTGCCATGCCTTTACCGCATCATGCCGATGCCCTGCATCGAGATTGACTTTAGCGCTAGGCCACATATCTTTAAATAAATTATTTTTGTGAAAAGCAATTACGCAAGGATTATATATATATATATATTATTCGTTTTGGAGCACATTATTTTATGTGTGTAGGTGATCGACTTCAACTGCGTCACGGGGTCACTTCGGCAAGCCAACGTCATCGTCCCAATTGGCATAAATCGGCTCACATGATCATCTTGTTGGTTGAATTGCCACACCGATATGTTCAGTTGCCTCGGGGACTTCAGCATCATCAAGAGGGTCCTACCTTGTCGGGTGTTTGGCGCACAGGCCATATTTCTTTTATTAATCACTTTGCATGAATTACTAATCATGCAACCTTTTTTTATTACTGTTATCTCCAGCTTGCACTATCTTCTATGCATAGGTAAATGATCCGAATTGGGCAGCGCTGTCACCTCGGCTGGACCGGGGGCTTCGTCATCACTTCATTAACCCACGCCGGGGACTTCGGCGTCACTCTGCCGGCCTGCATTGGCTCAGCCGTGTCACTACCTCGGAGTGCCGAACTCCTTGCTCAAACACCTCGGGCTTCGAGGCTGGGACATCGACCATGCCGAGGACTGTGAACCTTGTCGGATCTGTCACAGATCAATGGGCATCTTCGTCCCGCCACAAGCCCGAATCGCATCATCAACACCGATTACATTAACCAGCTAAGTCGCTTTCATGATAAAAAAACTTTTAGTTTTAAATTTTGTTCGGTTCGACCAAGTATTATAGTTTTTGGCAAAAAGTTGTTTGTGAAAAATTCAAATACCCCGTTTATTTAGGGGCTTCCTTTATGAAGTCTTTCCTCTTGCATATGATTATACTTGTATGGCTTCATTCCTTCTCCGTGTATTACCCCACAATATGCACCCTGTTGACTTAAGTGTTTCACAAGCTGGGTTGCCTGGCTCATGTGCTTACCCCTACGTTCCCGATTGTTCGGCTAGGTGGTAAAGGGGGAACCTCTATGATTGTTACTACCGGGTCATCCGATTTAGTACCTCAGACTAGGTGAAGCCGAAAGCTAGCGCTCTTATTGTTTTCAATAATGGTCGGCACACAACGGAACTCATGAGTACAAAAAATCGGTTGCACAAGTCTCATAGTAACAAGGAACAACCGAAGAAAGGTATCAACGGGGGTACTATTTTATTCGAAGATGCTTCTTACACTTTGTCAGTAATATAGCATAAGTTCCCTGAGCGTGCTTTTTCTGTTACAACCTTATGGCCTGATTGCTTGGTTATCGGAAACATCGTTGATATTCTCAACAGGTGGAGTACATAACACTTTTCATCCCTTGACCGAAGACGGAGAAGTCGACGGTCGGTTAATACGCGTTTAAAGTTCGGTGAACACAGATATGATATAACTACTTTGGTACATACAATCATTATACATAAAATACTCTTACCCAAGTCACTTGGGGGCTCTTAAAATTTTTATGAGTTGTTTTATAGTAAATGTTTTTTCTTCTTGGTCGTTGCAAAGTCTTTTTCTAAACTAACCTCGGAGAAGTACTCTGCCTTCGGGAAAAGGAGCCTGAAGCCGTAGGCAGACCCGCGTGAAGTCTCGAGATCGGATGTGGCATGTTAAAGCAGGACAGAAGCACAATTTTTTTTCCAATTTTCGGATTGGCACCGAACATTTGATCTTGTTCGGACGTCAAGCTTTTACTGACGCTTTTTGGTTTTCCAAGCTTATGGCACTTTTAAACTATTTGTGTGTTTCCACCATAAGTCTCGTAGTGCAACGCCGGACACCTTTAGAGATTCGGCAAAAACATTCTCGGATATTGCTATATATGCATCGTTTCAAATTGTGTCTTCGGTCAAATAGTTGGGTTGCCCGGCTCTTGTGCTTGCCTCCTATGTTCCGCTTTGTTCGGCTAGGTGTGCAAAGGGAGAACCACTATGATTGTGCTTCCAGCTCGCATGGTTAAGCACCTCAGTGGAGAAAGACAAAAACTGACTGTCACAATAAGCGTAAGCTAGTCAGCGATCCGATGACTATGTTAAATGATGGGACATTCATAACATTGGCCGAAGTGTTTACGGCTTGACCTCGGCTGTCGCCGAACACTAACCGGGGGCTCATAGCCAGCTTCCCCAGTTTAAAGGTTCTATAACTAAGTAAAAGTTATAAAGCCCGCATATCTGATTTCCTCGTTTCCGCTAACATAACCGCCTTCGGGCACCGAGACGTCGACTAAGGGTTGTCTTGTTATTGCGGAGACACCCTGCGTAGTATTGACAAATGGGTAGAAGCCAATGATGGGCCACTTTCAACTGATAAACGGTCACAACGGAGTCAAAATAAACATATCATCGTCATTCGTATTTAATATACAAGGGATGCCTCTGTAATCATCGTTATAAAGCCATAAATATGCATCAATTTGACCTAATTTTTTGCCAAGCTGGGTTGCTGGCTCCTGTGCTTACCCCTACGTTCCCAATTGTTCGGCTAGGCGGTAAAGGGAGCACCTCTGTGATTGTTACTACCGGGTCATCCGAGTTAGTACCTCAGACCGGGTGAAGCCGAAAGCTAGCGATCTTAAAGGATCACTTTGGCCGGCAATGATGGAAGTGAAAACTTTGGTTCATTAATACCATAGAGTTCGGGAACTTTCCCCGAACTAAATCCTCAATATTTTCCTCCCACATTGATCGAAGATGAGGTTTCATGATCATGATAAGCATGACGACCCAAAGAAAGGAACCGATAGCAGGACTATTTTCCTTGGAAGATGTTTCTTAATATCACATACCTCTCCGCGTACCTTTGTTTATCAAACCGTATGACCGGATTGCGTTGTTTGTCGTAAATCTTTGCTCTCATGAAGGCTTTATAAAGAAGGAAAAACACTTCCCGGCTGCTGGCCAAGGAGGTGCAAGCCGATGGTTGGTCAACAAATTTTGTACAATTCGGATCCGAGCATTAATGATGTAAAATACTTGGATACATAGGATCATAAATTGTGAAGTCGATTTATTGCAGCTCATCTTTTAAACACCAAGCGAGAAACTTACATAAAGCTCTCCTAAATCCCAAGTGGCATCGATTTCCTATCTATTAAGCCCCTTGGGGCCAACCTCGGCGAGCCCAACTTTCGCTGGCTCTAGCTCGTTTAAGAGATCTTTATTCTCTTTTCGAGAAGTTTGTGTTAAACACAACAAAAAAAATTCAGACGGATCTTGATCCTTAAGTCGGCCACCCATGCCAACATTAAGGCTCGAGGGCTACTGGGCTTCGCGCTCATTATTTATAAATATTAAAGGGGCACATCGATCCCCTGATCTGGTGTTGCCACCCGACCAGTGTCTCGGGGGCTACTGCGTTGCTTGTTTAGTGCAGAAAATTCAAAGTGCTTAGTGTTTGGCTTGACCGAACTATGGGCAAATGCGTCTTCGAACAACGATAGGTAACATCTGGACCTATCTGGCGTCAAGCTGATATATTGCGGCAACTTCTCAAAACCCTCTCTCAAGGGCCCGTTCGCCGATCACTATTATCTCTAATATATTACACTGCGTTTCTATTCCTACATATGCTGCCGAGCTAGGAGTTGATCCTTAGGGCGATTTTGCAAATCGACCTAAGTCTCAAGGGCTACCAGGATCAGCAGTTTTATGTTTTCCTTCAGGTGCACCTCGGGTTTAGACCGACACACACCTTCAAGGCTACTGGATATACATATACTGGCTATATATCTCGGCAGAGAGTGAATTGCACTAATCAAAAATATTCACAAAAATCAGCCCGCAGTCGGGGTGGTGCACCACCTCAGAAGCAGTCCGGCATAAAGCTCGGGTGCCAGTGGTTGGCTCCATAGAGGGCATTTCTGGCATTAAGTTTGGCTGAATTCGTTCAATCTTTTAAAAGACTGAGGTAGTTTACAACACCTCGGACTCTGACCATCGTTGGAGCTCAAAAGTGGTCCAGCATAAAGCCTAGATTCGAATGGCTCATTCCATAGAGAACTTTTCAGCGTTAAACTCGGATAACCTCCTTCAAACTTTTTCAAGCCAAGGTGATCTATGACACCTCGGACATAGTGCGGCGTTGGTGCTTGGCTGCAAAAGATATCTTGAATGCAGTCCGGCGTTGGAGCTCTGATGCAAAAGGACACCGTCGCACGGGAACAACTTCAAACCCGAGGTGTGGCGTAAAAAATAATCCTAAGGCATTGATAAAGGTCGAGAACTTAAAGGGGATCCTCAGATACCCGATGTGTAAACCCTTCGGATTCACTTCAGCGATCATCAAGATCGAAGACGAGAAGATTTGTCGAACCAATTTTCAAGACCAATGACCGAAGATGAAGAACAGTTCGGAAGGATCATGGAGCGTCCCCAACTTGAAGACCGGTTCAGGGGGCTACTGAGGTGTCCTGGACTAGGGGGTACTAACCACATCATCTCCCGACTAGGTGGATCGGGGCGGACCCCCATGGCGGTTCACTCATGGGCCACTTCGGGCAGCCCATGCCGCATAAAAGGAGTATTCCACAAGACTTGGTGATCAAGACAAGGACTCCTCTCCACCAACGTATTCGGCTAGGACTCTTGTTATCCTAGGCCTCTCGTGCATTATATAAGCCAAGGCCAGGCTAGTCTATAGATGATTACCATAGTCATACAGGCTAGGCTTTAGGGTTTAGCCATTACGATCTCATTGTAGATTACTCTTGTAATACTCATATTCATCCAGATCAATCAAGCAGGAAGTAGGGTATTACCTCCATAGAGAGGGCCCGAACCTGGGTAAACATCATGTCACCTGCCTCCTGTTACCATCGACCTTAGGCGCACAGTTCGGGACCCCCTACCCGAGATCCACCGGTTTTGACACCGACAGGAGTGTCGGGGTAATTGACCACGGGTACCCCGAAGACGGCAAGACAATATTTCAAGACATCGGGGCTAGCAAAGCCCCTCAGTCCGACTGGTCAGGCCGCCCAGGAGGCCCCCTGTCCGACTGTCCAGGCCGACTCGCCACCTAGCCCGCTTCCTGTCCGGCTACCCCAGCCAGCCGACTGCGCCAACCAGCCGGCTACGTGAAGTCGACCGCTGCACCGACAAGACCCCGACAAGATGGCCGTACTGTGACATCATCTACAGTGTACTTGTCCCCTGGCACTATTTTATAAAGTGTGCAGGGGACAACCAGCCATGCCACCATGCCTCACACATGGCTTGGTTTGTAAGCTACCCCAAGTAGCTTACAACCAACGCCATGTCAGATGCCTACCTAGCTTACATCCTAAGCTAGCCACACACATATATAAGCTAGCCATCCATCCACTCCTCACTCTCACACGCATGCATACATGCTCACGCCACACCCACACTTGGCCGGCCACAATGGCTTCCTGGGAGCGCTCCACTCCCACTTGCTAGCTAGCTCATACACACATATAAGACATACACAAAGCTAGATGCCTATGGCACTGAGCTCAGATACAGCTCTAGGAGCACTCTGTACTGCAGATATATCACATATATTCAGACATGCTGGAGTAGGGGTATTATCTCTCCGGAGAGCCCTGAACCTGGGAAACCAGCACGTGCTACTCGCATACCCGTCCCCGGATATTCCAGTAGCAGTCTTGCCCTCACCTCAAGCCACCCAATGACATTTGTCGTCTCGCAACCCCCCCCCCCCCCCGTGAGAATACCATGACAGTTGGCGCCCACCGTGAAGCAAGCTGTTGTTGGAATCGCAGTCCGGACAGGACCATCTTCGTCTTCACCGCCGCGACGTCGCGCCGTCTCTCCGGTAGCGTTCGGGGTCTCGACATCGACACGCCCCCGGAACGACCGCACGGGACGGCGCATCCTCGTCGTTGGCATAGCCCTTTTCGTCACCATCACCGTGGCAGTGCCGCCGCCCCTCCGCCTGTGGTCGCCCCCGAGGCTGCATGCCCCATGCTGCGTCCCGCTCCCGGGTGGTCATCCGCGCGCCTCCACAGTCGTTTCGGTCGCACGCCCGCGGTCGCCCTCTCCTCGACCACACCTCCACTCGCGGCCGAGCTGGCCAAGCTCTGGTTCCCACACATGCACGTATTCATGCATGGCTAGCTAAGCTAGCTAGTACACCCCATGGATTGGGCTATGTGCATGCTAGCTTCACTAGCAAACCCAATGGATGGTGCATGCATGCCTCAAGCTCGCCTGGCCTCGCCGCGCTCCGCCAACTGCGTGCTGCTCTGCTCCGCTCTGCGCTCGTGTCGACTGCTCTGTGCCGTCCGCGTGACCCGAACGGCTGACTCCCGCCACTCGAATGGCCGGATCACGCCCGCTTCCTGGACTGCCGGCTCCTGCCACACGGACAGGCTGGGTCCTCACGCCCACTACCCAGCTGATCGTCAAAAGGAAGTTCCCGGGTGTTAAAAGAAAGAAAAATCAAGCCGACTAAAAAGAAAAAAAAAAACTGTACGCCCGACTACGTGGGGGGACAAAAGAGAAGAAAAGAGAAAACGTCCGTCTGTCCTTCCGCTTGCTTCGCCACTCGGACGGCCAGACGCGACCCAGACTTCCTGCCTGCTTCAACGCCTGGCCGGCAAGAGCGCCGGCCAGGCCTCCTGTCTGCCACGCCGCCCGTTCGGTCGGACCCGGCCGGCCAGGTCCTCCTTGGAGCGCCCGAAGGCTCAGACTGACTGCCGGAGATCACCTCCACTCGGACTACGCCAAAAGAAATGTGAGCTCCTGATTTGCGTGATTTTGCACCACGCATACATGGATAGCCCCGAGCAATGCTCGGGGGGCTATCTCCACATTTTATTATAGCTACACCACTGTTCGCCCCGGTGCCAGCCAAAGTTGGCCTGGAGGCTGGCCGCTTGGCCTGAGGCGTTTGTTCCCACACACGGCTTAGTAGCATGTGCGGTACCAAAGGCTCACTCTTAGTCACAGACCGCAGAGCAGCTGTCTGGCTAGCAAGCGTGAACGCTGGAGGCCACCCATGCAAAAAAACGTCCGGGAAGAAAAACGGTTTGGGCGATCCGGCCATTTCCTTTATGAGTTTCTGCTCAGTCGAATCTGCTCCCAGAGTCTGAGTATTGTACGCTCCACTCCACGGCCCACTCTCGGCCACAGACCGCAGAGCGGCTGTCCATCTAGCGAAAGTAGAAGCCAAAGAGCGGAGGGGACATGAAAAAGATAGAAGGGGGCTCGGATGAAACCAAGTCTGCACCCTCCGCATAAAACTTACAATGCTAAAAGTAGTCATTTGATACATCTGCGCGGACTAACTTTGTCTTTTGCATGATCATTTCCGTGGGGAACCCCCCTCCTCGCTCGGAGGCTCGGAGGCTACACCGAGCTGGCGCGCTTGTGCGCCCCCACCGGAAGGCAGCCGACCGTCATCGACATCTTCTACATCAACACCCGCTAAAAAACCTCCGTCCAACTTCGCCAAGTTGCCCGGAGGCTACTGTCGGGATAATTGACCACGGGTACCTCGAAGACGGCAAAACAATATTTCAAGACATCGAGGCTAGTAAAGCCCCTCAGTCCGACCGCTCAGGCCGCCCGGGCGGCCCCCTGTCTGACTACCCGGGCCAACTCGCCACCCGACCTGCTCATCGTCCGGCTGCCGACTATGCCAACCAGCCGGGTGCCCGAAGTCGACCGCTGCACCGACAAGACCCCGACAAGACGGCCGTACTGTGACATCATCTACAGTGTACTTGTCCCCTGGCACTATTTTATGAAGTGTCCAGGGGACAACCAGCCATGCCACCATGCCTCACACATGGCTTGGTTTGTAAGCTACCCCAGGTAGCTTACAACCAACGCCATGTCCCATGCCTACCTAGCTTACATCCTAAGCTAGCCACACACATATATAAGCTAGCCATCCATCCACTCCTCACTCAGACACGCATGCATACATGCTCACGCCACACCCACACTTGGCCGACCACATTGGCTCCCTAGGAGCACTCCCACTGGTAGAAAAAGGGCCTATAGTCCCGGTTCGTAAGGGCCTTTAGTCCCGGTTCCGGAACCGGGACTAAAGTGTCGGTACTAATACCTCCCCCCTTTAGTCCCGGTTCAATCCAGAACCGGGACTAAAGGCCCTCCACGTGGGCAGTGCGCAGAGCCCAGTCAGGAGACCCTTTGGTCCCGGTTGGTGGCACCAACCGGGACCAATAGGCATCCACGCGTCAGCATTTCTGTGGCTGGGGTTTTTGTTTTTTCTTAAAGGGGGGGGGGGTTGGGGGTTTTGGGGGGTTAATTTAGGTGTTTCATATATTGTGTTAGCTAGCTATAATTAATAGAGAGAAGTGTCCTCTCTTATGTCTGTGCTTGGTCGACGCTACGTACTATACATACGTATAGAGAGGACTAGACACGCTGGCTAGCTAGTAAGCAAACGAAGGAAACAGAAGATCGTCATGAACATATATGCATACAGAGAGAAGTGATATCGACCACCTCTCCTTCTCCGAGAGATTGGTCGAACAACAAGATCTCGTATATCTATCTGACACTACCGACTACATATATACAATAATTATCTCTTACAAATATAATCATACGGACTCAGGGTCCACATAGAATTCTCCGTCTTCAGGGATCACGTGGTCAAGAAAGAATGCCGCCAATTCCTCTTGAATTGCTCGCATGCGAGCTGGTGCTAGGAGTTCATCCCGCTTCCGAAACATCTAATTTGAAGAAGGGGGTCAATACATATATATATGAATGAATGAAACTCAACACAAATGATTGTAATAAAATAAAATTGTGAATGTTGTTATTTACGTACTTCATATTGTTCGTTAGAGTACCCGCCCCGCTCACAGGTCGTGTGGCGGATGGACTCGTAGATGTAGTATCCACAGAAATCATTCCCTTGTTCCTGCCACAACCACTTTACAAGAAATAGAGGTCAATCAAACTGATAAGCAAGAATGCTAAATGGTATTGATGAAACTAGCGCTTGAATCACTAGGAGATGCGTGGAACATGCTACTATAGTACTTACTTTCGGGTGTCTAAATTCCAGCTCCTTCGGCAGTCCCGGAACTGTTTTGGTGAATTTTCTCCAAACCCTGTCGGACAAAGAAAAAAATTACTTGATATCAGGAAATGAACAAAGTTGCTGATATGGTGGATAATGATTGATTTAACTTACTTCTGGAGTATTTGAGTCATGTCTGCATAGTCCTGGGGATCTTTTCGTTTAGAGTCTAAGACGGTTACTACTCCCTGCTCAAGCTTAATCTCTGGGAGAATATAGTGGAAACTACACACACATGCATAACTCATCAATTACATTACTATAACCTTGACTAATATATAAGGGAAACTGAATACGCACAAGACAGTAACACTCACCTGAAGTTGTAAGGAAATAGTATTATATCTTTGTTTTGATTCATTACGAACGATCATAGCAAGTTGGCCTCGGTAGCTGCGGCATGAAGTTTAACCTCAGTTGCATCTATGAGATATGTGTTAATGAACCCAATATCACCGACTTGTCTTTTCTTCAATTCGGCGATCTTCAATCTGCATAATATAGTGAGGATGATTATAAATACATGCAATGAAAGAGCTAAGTTATATAGACAAACTTAATGACAGAAGTAGTACTACTTACAGACAGTAGCAGGCGACCGTTGTTTTATCGAGGGCCAATTGATTGAAAAACTGATAGAACTCCTCAAATGGAATAGGCAACAGATCAATTCCAACGAGGTCATGCTCCTTTTTAACTTTCACATACAAAGTACTCCTCCCCCCAGAGTCTCTGTAGATTTTCAAGTACCAATCATGCAATTTTCGCATCATTGTTGATAGAGATCTTTCATCTTTGACGAGAGGCTTCCCGTACTCGTATCTTTGTATCTGCACGTCCATGGTTTCATAATGTACTTCCTCGGGCAGGTAATCTGCAAGATTGCTATAACCGGGCACCATCCTAAGATCATTAGCGATGTTGTGGCTAGGCACCTTGAGCGGGGGGCACGATTGCTTCGCTTGTTCACCGAGCTGGGCAATTTGTTTCCCAGCTCGTCGTTCTTTCAGCCTTTGATCGCTTACAGTACTTGCCGACCGCTCCGCTTCGGAAAATTCCTTTCCAATAATGCGGTCATAGTTTCCTTTCGGTGGATCATACTTTGGTGGTTTTTTCAGGGCAGCCAGAGTGCGCTTCACTTTCACCCGATCTACCTTCTCCTCCGGAGGTGGATGTTTCTTTGCTTTCACCCCTTCAAAGAAGTTCCTCACTTCTTCTCGCGCGATCTCGGCGTTCTCCTCCAGGGTCCTCTCATATGGTAACTTCTCTGGAGTCTTCAGAGAAGGACCGAATCTGTATGTCTTCCTGCCTCTGGTTGTACTGCTAGACGCCGACCGAGCAGACGTAGCGGTTGTCTTCTTTACTTGCTTAAGAGGCGGAGTTGAAGGACTACGACGCGCCGGAGCAGCTGGAGCGGCGGCAGGTCTCTTCCGCCCTTGCTGACGAGGCAGAGAAGGAGGAGGCTGGCTGCTCGGGCGCGTCGGCGCAGGCGGAGAAGGAGGCGGAGTGCCTCCACGCGCCGGAGAAGGAGCCAGCTGAGGGCCCTGATCGTCACTCGCCGGAGGAGGAGGCGGTGGAGGCGGAGTGCCCTGACTCGCCGGAGGAGGTGGTGGCGTCCAGTTCGGAAGGTTGATGAGCTCCTTCCGCCATAGGCATGGAGTCTTCAGAGCAGACCCCAGCCGAGTCTCCCCTTCACCGGTAGGGTGGTCAAGCTGGAGGTCCTCAAATCCCTCCGTTATCTCATCCACCATCACCCTAGCATATCCTTCTGGAATCGGCCGGCAGTGAAAAGTTGCGCCGGGTTCAGTAGGATAAACAAAGCCAACAGCCGCCTTGACCTTCAAATTCATCCATTGCGTCGTAAGGTGGCAATTTTGAGACTCCGTTATAGCATCCACGGGATAGCTGGCAGGAGCCGTCAAGGCATGCTCCGGCTGAAGCAGCTCGGTGGAAGCCACGCTGCTTCTGCGCTGAGATGGCGGGGTAGCTTCGGGGGAGGCTTCGGCAGTACGTTTGCTGCGATTTGCTTCTTGTTCCTCTATCGCGTCTACCCTTGCTTGCAGCACCTGCATTTGGGTCTGCTGCACTTTTTTCCTCCTCTCATGGGATTTGTAACCGCCTGCGTCCGGAAACCCAACCTTCCACGGAATGGAGCCTGGCGTGCCTCGTGTCCGTCCAGGGTGCTCAGGATTCCCGAGGGCCATTGTGAGCTCGTCGTTCTCTCTGTCTGGAAAGAATGTCCCTTCCTGCGCTGCTTCGATATACTGCTTAAGCTTACTGACTGGTATGTCCATTTGGTCGTTCGTCCAAATGCACTTCCCTGTTACAGGGTCCAGGGTTCCGCCAGCCCCGAAGAACCAAGTCCGGCAATGGTCTGGCCAGTTAATTGTCTCTGGTTCGATCCCTTTATGAACCAGATCATTCTCAGTCTTGGACCACTTAGGCCGGGCTATGAGGTAGCCACCTGACCCCGTGCGATGGTGAAGCTTCTTCTTCGCAGCATTTTGCTTGTTTGTCGTCGACATCTTCTGACTCTTTTCCAATGTCTTGTGGGCCACAAATGTGGGCCAGTGATCTCTGATCTTCTCATATCTGCCCTTGAATTCTGGTGTCTCATTATTTTCGACAAACTTATTTAGCTCTTTCTTCCACCTCCTGAATAGTTCTGCCATCCTCTTCAGAGCAAAAGACTTGATTAATTTCTCTTTAACTGGGTTCTTTGGATTATCCTCAGGCGGTAGGGTGAAATTTGACTTCAGCTCAGTCCAAAGATCATTTTTCTGCATATCATTGACATAAGAGACCTCAGGGTCTTCTGTAGCCGGCTTAAACCATTGCTGGATGCTTATCGGGATCTTGTCCCTAACCAGAACCCCGCACTGAGCAACAAATGCGCTCTTTGTCCGGAGGGGTTCAATAGGTTGGCCGTCGGGCGCGATTGCTATGATCTCAAACTTTTCATCCGAGCTCAACTTTTTCTTCGGGCCTCGTCTCTTTACCGAAGTTGTGCTTGATCCGGAGGGCTAGAAAAAAGAACAAAGACTTAATTAATATGTGTACATACCAAAACAATGAATGCATCAATCAGCTAGTCAGCATAGGCTTAACTAATATATATATACCTGGCCAGACTTGGTTCGGTCATGGGAGCCATCATCACGGTCTCCTTCTTGCACCGGCATTGGGTCACCGGAGCCGTCCTCGTGTTCTTCTTCTTGCACCGGCATTAGGTCACCGTAACCAGCTTGTTCACCCTCTCCTTCCAGACCATCGGTTTCATTGAGAAACAACGAGATGTCATCACTTCCTTCTGCGATTATGTCCCTCAACAACGCTTCTTTTGTTGCTTTGTCTAGGGCGGTGTCCATAGTTTCTACAAATATTTACAACATGGCAATTATTATTCAAACATGACAGATGGATATATTAGTGCCAAACGTAGAACTAGCTACCTAATCATAGTAAGCTATCGGGAGGGGGTATATATCGACAACGATGACACTACATCTATGTCCCTCGACGACCCTCGTTCCCGATAAAAAAAGAGGAAGAAGAAGAAAAAAAGAGGAGAAGAAAGAATAGAGGAGAAGAACCCTCGAAACCTCAACCCCTAGATGATCCTCTTCTTCCTCTCATGTTTGAGAGGATCGCCGAGGGGTCGGGAGGTTGCCTAGTGTCAAAGGATTCAACAAAACCATGTCTTCATCATTAGGCGAAAGTAACATGTGCATGATGGTACGAAACTCTTCAAAGTTGTTCTGGAACGGAGTCCTAGATAGGATAATTCGCTTTTTGGTACAAAGTTCAACAAGAGCCTTCCGAATATCGCTATTTGGAAGGCCTTTGCTGAATTCGTACCAAAAGGCGGATTATTCTATCTGGGACTCCATTCCAGAACAACTTTGCAGAACTTCGTACCAACATGCCCTAGTTACTTCCGGCTAATGATGAAGGCATGGATTTCTTCAATACTTTGACACTAGGAAACCTCTCTCGACCCCTCGGCGATCCTCGACCCCTCGAACCCTCGACGACCCTGGAACCCTCGACCCCTAGACGACCCTCTTCTTCCTCTCATGTTCGAGAGGATCGTCGAGGGGTCGGGAGGTTGCCTAGTGTCAAAGGATTCAACAATACCATGTCTTCATCATTAGGTGAAAGTAACATGTGCATGATGGTACGAAGCTCTTCAAAGTTGTTCTGGAACGGAGTCCCAGATAGGATAATTCGCTTTTTTGTACAAAGTTCAACAAGAGCCTTCCGAATATCGCTATTTGGAAGGCCTTTCCTGAATTCGTACCAAAAGGCGGATTATTCTATCCGGGACTCCATTCCAGAACAACTTTGCAGAACTTCGTACCAACATGCCCTGGTTACTTCCGGCTAATGATGAAGGCATGGATTTCTTCAATACTTTGACACTAGGAAACCTCTCTCGACCCCTCGGCGATCCTCGACCCCTCGAACCCTCGACAACCCTGGAACCCTCGACCCCTAGACGACCCTCTTCTTCCTCTCATGTTCGAGAGGATCGCCAAGGGGTCGGGAGGTTTCCTAGTGTCAAAGGATTCAACAAAACCATGTCTTCATCATTAGGCGAAAGTAACATGTGCATGATGGTACGAAGCTCTTCAAAGTTGTTCTGGAACGGAGTCCTAGATAAGATAATTCGCTTTTTTGTACAAAGTTCAGCAAGAGCCTTCCGAATATCGCTATTTGGAAGGCCTTTGCTGAATTCGTACCAAAAGGCGGATTATTCTATCCGGGACTCCATTCCAGAACAACTTTGCAGAACTTCGTACCAACATACCCTGGTTACTTCCGGCTAATGATGAAGGCATGGATTTCTTCAATACTTTGACACTAGGAAACCTCTCTCGAGCCCTCGGCGATCCTCAACCCCTCGAACCCTCGACGACCCTAGAACCCTGGACCCCTAGACGACCCTGCTGGAACCCTCGACCCTCGAACCTATAGAACCCTCGAACCCTCGACCTTGAAACCCTCGACCCTTGACCCCTTAACAATCCTCGAACCTCTACCCTAGTTCCCGACCCTCGACCCCTCGAAGAGGAGAAATAAATAAGAAGAAGAAAAAAGAAGAAAAAGAAGAGGAGAAGGAAGAAAGGAATAGTAATATTCTATTTTCTCTTCTTCTCCACTATTCCTTTCTTCCTTCTCCTCTTCTTTTTCTTCTTTTTTCTTCTTCTTATTTGTTTCTCTTCTTCTTTTCCTCTCCTCTTCTTCTTTCTTTCCTCTTCTTATTTTCTTCTTTCCTATCCTTCTTTTTCTAAAATTGTAATTTTTGCATATATAAAACTTTTCTAAAATTGTAACTTTCTATCTAAAACTTTCCTATCGGGAGGGGAGAAGATCGAAGAAAAAAAAGAAGAAAAAAAGAGGAGAAGAAGAAAGGAATAGAGGAGAAGAAGAAAAAATAGAATAAAATTCTATTTTTTCTTCTTCTCCTCTATTCCTTTCTTCTTCTCCTCTTCCTTTTCTTCCTCTCCTCGTCTTCTCCTTCTTCTTCTCCTTCTTTCTCTACTTATTTTCCTTTTCCTTATTTTACTTTTTCCTCTCCACTAACATAAAATGCACTAACCTAAAATGCAACAAACATAAAATGCACTAAAGAGGCTCAACTAACCTAAAATCAGTGATAAAATGCACTAACCTAAAATCGATATCTACTAACAACTTAAAAAATTAATACATATATGAAAAAATGCATATATGAAAAAAAACATCATCATATCATCAACAGAAAAAAAACATCATCATATCATCAACAGAAAAAACATCATCATATCATCAACATCATCAACCTAAAGGGCCGGCGCCGGCGCAGGGCGACGACGGTGCAGGGCGGCGACGGGCTCGGGGCGGCAACGGGGCGGGGCGACGGTGGCGGGATCGGGGCGGCGACGGGGCGGGGCGACGGCGGCGGGGGCGGGGCGACGACGGGCTCGGGGCGACGGCGCGGGGCGACGACGTACGGGCTCGGGGCGGCGACGGGGTGGGGCGAGGCAACGGCGGGCCGGGGCAGGGCGACGGCAGGGCGGGGCGATGGCGGCGGGCGCGGGGCGACGGCGCGGGGCGACGACGGGCTCGGGGCGGCGACGACAACGAACGGCTTGGGAGCGTCGGGGCGAATGGGAGGCGGTTGGCCAAAATTTCACAAGTGTTGGCTTATATAGCCAGAGCAATGGTCCCGGTTCGTGCTACGACCCGGGACTAATGCTCCCCTTAGTCCCGGTTGGTGCGACGAACCGGGACCAAAGGCCAATTTTCAGCAGCCGAAAGGGTGGGAAGCGAAGGCCATTGGTCCCGGTTGGTGGCACCAACCGGGACTAAAGGGGGCAATGGTCACGGTTGGTGCCACGAACCGTGACCAATGCCCCCTTTAGTCCCAGTTGGTGCCACCAACCGGGACCAATGGCCTTGTGCTGCCCCGCGCCCAAAAGTTTAGTCCCACATCGCTAGCTGAAGGGCGCCGACACTGGTTTATAAGCGCTGGTGTGCCTCCCCATTTGAGCTCCTCTCTAATGCAGGCTTTCGGGCCTAAACTTGCTACTGCCTATGGGCCTATTGGGCCTTCTACGGGCCTGAATCCTGGCCCATGTAGGGTTTCTAGTCGTATTCAGGCCGTGGATGCCCAGTAGGAGGCATTTTTTTGGTTTTTTCTTTTTTATTTCTACATTTTTTTGGTTTTTATTTTTTTATTTCTACTTACAACTAAATACTTACAGTTTTTTAGTGATTTCTTTTTTGCTTTTAGGTCACAAAAATTATAAACTTTCTGTTAGTGCCATTAGTTTTAAATTTTGAATAGTTTAAATTTGAATTTTTAAAAATTAATGTGAATCACTAGTTTATGAATAACTTTACTATAAAAATAGAATTTTTTTTTCTATTTATTTTTTATTTCTACTTACAACTAAATACTTACAGTTTTTTAGTGATTTCTTTTTGCTTTTAGGTCACAAAAATTATAAACTTTCTGTTAGTGCCATTAGTTTTAAATTTTGAATAGTTTAAATTTGAATTTTTAAAAATTTGTGTGAATCACTAGTTTGTGAATAACTTTACTATAAAAATAGAATTTTTTTCTATTTATTTTTTATTTATACTTGCAACTAAATACTTATAGTTTTTTAGTGATTTCTTTTTGATTTTAGGTCACAAAAATTATAAACTTTCTGTTAGTGCCATTAGTTTTAAATTTTGAATAGTTTAAATTTGAATTTTTAAAAATTTGTGTGAATCACTAGTTTATGAATAACTTTACTATAAAAATAGAATTTTTTTCTTCTTTGCTATTTATTTTTTATTTATACTTACAATTAAATACTTATAGTTTGACTTTAGGTCACAAAAATTATATTCTTTTTGCTATTGAAGAATATTATAGTTTTATTTTAATTGATCATAACATAATATTTTAATTGATTGTTTTTATTTTCATAAAAGTTTTGTAGTTCATTCTGTTTGCTATTAATTCATTCTTTGAGCTAAATGACTCTAAAATTGGAAAGCATTTCAAAATGAACTCTGAAAAGGTTGAAAGTTGGCATGGTATCATCATTTCACCCACATAGCATGTTCCAAAAAGTAGAGAGGTTACGACAAAAACTTGATGCACTTCGTGACAAAATGGACAATCACTTTTGAAGTATCAAAGTTTCGAACCATAAGACATGAAAGTATTTCAAATGAACTCTAAAAAAGTTGAAAGTTGGGATGGTATCATAATTTCACCCACATAGCATGTGCATGTACAAAACGGACAATGGTAGCATGTTCGTCTGTTAAAAATTTGGCATGGTATCATCATAATAGTTGCGGGAGAAAGTCTTCACTTTTTCTTTGCTTGTGTCATTTGCTTATTGCGCCGTAACCATGGATAATCTTCATTGTTTATCAGGATGCTTGGGTCAGCCTTGACATTGAAGGGAGGAATTTCATGAAACTTTTCATTGTTTATCAGGTTCACGCAAAGGTTCTTCGTCACGTGCATCATGTTGATTGAGGAGCGGACCTCTAGGTCTTTCCAGTAGGGTAGGTCCCAAAATATAGATTTCTTCTTCCACATGGGTGCGTGTCCCTCAGCGTCATTCGGAACAGCTAGTCCACCGGGACCCTTTCCAAAGATTACGTAGTGTAAATCATTGACCATAGCAAGCACGTGATCACCGGTGCGCATGGCGGGCTTCTTCCGGTGATCTGCCTCGCCTTTGAAATGCTTGCCTTTCTTTCGACATTGATGGTTGGTCGGAAGAAATTGACGATGGCCCAGGTACACATTCTTGCTGCATTTGTCCAGGTGTATACTTTCAGTGTCATCTAAACAGTGCGTGCATGCATGGTATCCTTTGTTTGTCTGTCCTGAAAGGTTACTGAGAGCGGGCCAATTGTTGATGGTCACGAACAGCAACGCCTTAAGGTTAAATTCCTCCTGTCTGTGCTTATCCCATGTACGTACACCGTTTCCATTCCACAGTTGTAAAAGTTCTTCAACTAATGGCCTTAGGTACACATCAATTTCGTTGTCGGGTTGCTTAGGGCCTTGGATGAGAACTGACATCATAATGAACTTCCGCTTCATGCACATCCAAGGAGGAAGGTTATACACACATAGAGTCACGGGCCAGGTGCTGTGATTGCTGCTTTGCTCCCCGAAAGGATTAATGCCATCCGCGCTTAAAGCAAACCATACATTCCTTGGGTCCTTTGCAAACTCATCCCAGTACTTTCTCTCGATTTTTCTCCACTGCGACCCGTCAACGGGTGCTCTCAACTTCCCATCTTTCTTTCGGTTCTCACTATGCATCGCATCAACTTGGCATGCTCTTCGTTTCTGAACAGACGTTTCAACCGTGGTATTATAGGAGCATACCACATCACCTTCGCAGGAACCCTCTTCCTGAGGGGCTCGCCGTCAACATCACCAGGGTCATCTCGTCTGATCTTATACCGCAACGCACCGCATACCGGGCATGCGTTCAGATCCTTGTATGCACCGCGGTAGAGGATGCAGTCATTAGGGCATGCATGTATCTTCTCCACCTCCAATCCTAGAGGGCATACGACCTTCTTTGCTGCGTATGTACTGTCGGGCAATTCGTTATCCTTTGGAAGCTTCTTCTTCAATATTTTCAGTAGCTTATCAAATCCTTTGTCAGCCACAGCATTCTCTGCCTTCCACCGCAGCAATTTCAGTACGGTACCGAGCTTTGTGTTGCCATCTTCGCAATTGGGGTATAACCCTTTTTTGTGATCCTCTAACATGCGATCGAACTTCAGCTTCTCCTTTTGACTAATGCATTGCGTCCTTGCATCGACAATGACCCAGCGGAGATCATCATCATCGGGCACATCGTCTGGTTCCTCTTGATCTTCAGCCGCTTCACCCGTGGCAGCATCATTGGGAACATCGTCTGGTTCCTCTTGATCTTCACCAGCTCCCCCCGTTGCAGCATCACCGTATTCAGGGGGCACATAGTTGTCATCGTACTCTTCTTCTTCACCGTCTTCCATCATAACCCCTATTTCTCCGTGCCTTGTCCAAACATTATAGTGTGGCATGAAACCCTTGTAAAGCAGGTGGGATTGAAGGATTTTCCGATTAGAGTAAGACCTCGTATTCCCACATTCAGTGCATGGACAACACATAAAACCATTCTGCTTGTTTGCCTCAGCCGCATCGAGAAACTCATGCACGCCCTTAATGTACTCGCGGGTGTGTCTGTCACCGTACATCCATTGCCGGTTCATCTGCGTGCATTATATATAATTAAGTGTCCAAATTAATAGAAGTTCATCATCACATTAAAACCAAAGTGCATACATAGTTCTCATCTAACAACATATAGCTCTCTAGAGCATCTAATTAATTAAACCATACATTGAAACTATGTAAAACATTTCAATGCGAAAACAAATGTGATCATAATCGCAACCAAGGTAACAATTGATCCAACGACATAATGATACCAAGCCTCGGTATGAATGGCATATTTTCTAATCTTTCTAATCTTCAAGCGCATTGCATCCATCTTCATCTTGTGATCATTGACGACATCTGCAACATGCAACTCCAATATCATCTTCTCCTCCTCAATTTTTTTTATTTTTTCCTTCAACAAATTGTTTTCTTCTTCAACTAAATTTAACCTCTCGACAATAGGGTCGGTTGGCATTTCCGATTCACATACATCCTAGATAAATAAAATCTATGTCACGTTGGTCGGCATAATTTTCATAAACAATAAATGAACCAATAGTTATAAAGATAATATACATACCAAATCCGAATCATAGACAGGACGAGGGCCGACGAGGGCGGATACCAAAACCATCGCACTATATAAGATGCAATAATAAATGAAAGAAAATGATACAAGTATCTATCTAAACATACAAGTAAGAATATTTTTCCTTTCAGAAAGAAGATAAGAACAAGAGGCTCACCACGGTGGTGTCGGTGATGAGATCGGCGCGGGTGATCGACGGCGGTGAAGACGGGGACGGGGCGTGACGGACCGCTAAATCTAGACAAATCTCGAGGAAAATGGAGCTTGGAGGTCGAGCTTCGAGAGGAGAAAGCTTAAGTAGTGTGGCTCGGGCATTCCATCGAACACCTCATGTGCATAGGAGGTGAGCTAGAGCACCACAAAGCCCTCTCCCCCTCGGCCAGAAAAAACAGAGCACTGTGCTCTGCTCTTGCGCGAGGGGGTATATATAGGCACCTCATTGGTCCCGGTTGATGACATGAACCGGGACTAAAGGGAAGCCTTTGGTCCCGGTTCAAGCCACCAACCGGGACCAATGGTGGTGGGCCAGGAGTGAGGCCCATTGGTCCCGGTTCGTCCCACCAACCGGGACCAAAAGGTCCAGACGAACCAGGACCAATGGCCCACGTCGCCTGGCCGGCCCCCTGGGCTCACGAACCGGGACCAATGCCCACATTGGTCCCGGTTCTAGACTGAACCGGGACTAATGGGCTGAGCCGGCCTGGACCATAGCCCTGTTTTCTACTAGTGTCCACTCCCACTTGCTAGCTAGCTCATACGTACACACATATGAGACATACACAAAGCCAGATGCATATGGCACTGAGCTCAGATACAACTCCAGGAGCACTCTGTACTGCAGATATACCACATATATTCAGACATGCAGGAGTAGGTGTATTATCTCTCTGGAGAGCATGAACCTGGGAAAAGTAGCGCGTGCTACTAACATACCCATCCCCAGATATTCCCGCAATAGTCTTGCCTCACCTCAACCCATCTTGTGGCATCTGTCGTCTCGCAACCCCCCCCCCCCCCCCCGTGAGAAAACCACGACAGGGAGTGACAAGACCCTAATCTTGGAGATGCCCAAGGCACCGCAAGGTAATATTCAATGAAGATCCAAGCAACTAAGCTTGGGGATGCCCCGGAAGGCATCCCCTCTTTCGTCTCCAACATTATCGGTAACCTCACTTGGAGCTATGTTTTCATTCGTCACATGATAAGTGTTTTGCTTGGAGTGTCAATTTATTTTGGTAGGATGTGCTTGCTGCTATTTAGAATAATGATTTGCATATTTTATTCCAATAAAAGTGGCAATTATAGCCTTTGCCATGCTTATTTTACAAGTCTACATGTTGCTGTTTGAAAACAGAAAGTTTACCGCTGTTGCAAAAATTCCCTAGAAAATTCAAGATGTGATAAAATGTTGAAACTTTTGGAAAATTGAGATCTGATAAATTTTTAACAGTTTGGTATTTTTTTCATAATTTTTGGAGTATAAGAAGTATTGATACTCTTGCATTCTTTGCAGACTTTACTGTTTTGGCAGATTGCTGTTATGTGTGCATATGTTTGCTTGTTTAGTGATTCTATTTGAGTATAGGAGTATTAAATATGCAGAGGCATTTAGTGTGCAATGTTTAACATTAATTTTAGGGATTTGCTACAATAGGTAATGATAAGGTTTTTTCATTGGTTTATACTAACTTATCTCACGAGTTCTTGTTGAGTTTTGTGTGAATGAAGTTTTTGAGATTTAGGAAAACCGTGATATGAGAAGAATTAAGGAGACACAAAATCTCGAGCTTGGGGATGCCCAAGGCACCCCAATACAATATTTCAAGAAGTCTCAGGCATCTAAGCTTGGGGATGCCCAGATTGGCATCCCACCTCTCCTCTTCAACAATTATCGTTTAGTATCGGTAGAGTCTAAGTTTTTGCTTCTTCACATGAGTTGTGCTATTCTTAGAATTTCATTTTATTTTCATTTTGCTTGCTGTTTTAATAAAATACTTAGATCTGAAAGTCTTTAAATAAAATAGAGTCCTCAAATAGTTGCCAGGGAGGCTAGGTAAGCGGCATTCACATCCCATCAAAGAAGCTCTTTTCTATGGAATTGCTCTAGTGCTGCACTTATATATTTTTGAGCATGGTGTGTTTTAGTATTTTTGAAGAAATTCTCTCTTGATTCACTTAAATTAATTTGAGAGAAATAAATATTATGCTCATGATCTTCACTTATATCTTTTTGGAGTAGCTTGTCATTTACTCTTGTGCTTCACTTATATCCTATGAGTAAATTGTTGAATGAATTGAATATCATGAAGTTGAAATCTTATCATGCCTAGTGGTAGCTTCACATTGGGTTTAGAAAGTGAAATCTTTTGAGGCTTGACAATCACAATATTAGTCATACAAGCAATTCACGAATAATTAGTATAAGGAAGAGCACTTTCACATGCAAATACACTATCTTGGAAATCTTTTGTGATTGTGAGCCCCCATCAAAATATTATATGCCAGAATTGTTAACGTTGGACAAGGAAGACAATGTAATGGTTTATGTTAGTTCATATTCACATAGAAGTTATATTGTCATAGATCATTCAACATGTGGTTCTTGCCTCCCAACTTTGCTAGCCAAAAATTCTGCACCAAGTAGAGATACTACTTGTGCATCCAAAAACCCTTAAACCCAAATCTTATTTGCAAGAGTCCACCATACCTACCTAAGGATTGTGCAAGATCCTTCAAGTAAGTTGTCATCGGTGCAGTAAGGCAATAAAATTGCTTCTAAAAGTGTTAGACCATTTAGTGTAATAGAAATTTGAGTGTTGTACTAACTTGTGATGGCAAAGAATAAAAGCGACAGACTCCATAATAAAGGTTGCTATCATAAGGGGCAATATAACGTGATGTTCTTTTGCACTAAGGGGTTGAGCATACAAACAAATAAGCGCATGGCAACATCTGCTTCCCTCTACGAAAGGCCTATCTGTTACTTTTCAGTATTTACTTTTATGCAAAGTGTCAAAGTTTTTCTCTCTATTCCTTTTTATTTTTCTCTTTTGGCAAGCATCATGTGGTGTGGAAAGATCTAGGCACATATATCTAGTTGGATATGGGTAGCATGAGTTATTATTGTTGACATCATCCTTGAGGTGAATACGCTGGGAGGCAAAATTATAAGCCCCTATCTTTCTATGTGTCCGGTTGAAACGTTTTTCTCATGTGTATGCAGTGAGTGTTAGCAATCATAGAAGACTATATATGATGGTTGAGTATGTGGAGCTCTTACTTAGACTCTGTTGAATAAGTTGAATTGCAATTTCTTGGTGAATGAGAACATGGGTTGTTGAGTTTCAAGAGAATTCATTGTTTGAACCTTAACATGTGAATTGGTTGCTACTTTAACATGAGAAGTTTTATAAAAAAGAATTGATGTTATGATGCTAGGAAAAGTGGTTGAAATTATCATTGATCAAACTTATGAACTTTGCTAGCATTCACACTTCATAAATTATTTATGAAGTATTCATGTTGTTATACTATCATTATTGAATGTTTTATAATCTTTTTATAGCAACTTTATATAATTTTTTGGGACTAACCTATTGACCCAGTGCCCAGTGCGAGTTGCTGTTTTTTACTCGTTTTTTACATCGCGGGAAATCAATATCAAATGGAGTCCAAACACCGTGAAACTTTTTGGAGATTTTCTATGGACTAGAACACCCAGGATGGGCTAGAGCAGCACCTGGGGGTGCCCCGAGGGGGGAACAACCCACCAGGCACGCCTAGGTGCCCAGGCGCGCCCAGGTGGGTTGTGCCCACCTCGGTGGCCTCCCGCACCCCCTCTTTACCCTATAAATTCCCAAATATTGCAAAAAACCCTCGGGGTTAACCTAGATTAGAAGTTTCGCCGCCACAAGGCTCTGTAGCCATCGAAAACCAATCTAGACTCTGTTCCGGCACCCTGCCGAAGGGGGGAATCATCCCCGGTGGCCATCTTGATCATCCTGGCGGCCACCACGATGTGGAGCGAGTAGTCCACCCTCGGGGCTGAGGGTTTGTACCAGTAGCTATGTGTTTAATGTCTCTCTCTCTCTCTCGTGTTCTTGAATATCACGATCTAGATGTATCGTGGGCTTTGTTAATATAGTCGGATCGTATGGTGTTTTCCCCTCTCTATCTTGTTGTGATGAATTGAGTTTTTCCCTTTGAGATTTCTTTGTTATCAGATCGAATACTTTTATGGATTTGAGAACACTTGATATATGTCTTGCAATTGAATACTCGTGGTGACAAAGGGGTATCGTATTGATTCACTTGATATATGTTTTGGCACTCAACTCACGGATTCCCGAGGTGACATTAGGGTAATCTATGCATAGGGTTGATGCACGTTCTTGTCTTTGTTTTTCTGGTAGAAATCATGGGGCACTCTTTGAAGTTCTTTGTATTGGATTGAGTATTATGAATATGAATTTGCTTTGGTGTTATTTTAGTACGAACTCTTGAATAGATCGAACGAAAAGAATAGCTTTGAGGTGGTTACAGAGCCTTGTGGCGGCGAAACAATTTATGTTCTCCGCTAGATAGGAACTTTGGAGTGATTCTTCATCACATGTTAAGGGATGGTTATATGATCCAATTATATTAGCATTGTTGAGAGGTTGCACTTGTGAACGTACGGACCCTAGGAATCATTTTCAAGCATTGCAATACTGTTTTTGTGCCCATTTACTATTTGCTACCTTGCTGTTTTTATTTATTCAGATTATAAAAATATATTTCTACCATCCAGATTCCACTTTTATTACCATCTCTTCGCTGAACTAGTGCACCTATACATTTTTCCATTGTATTAGGTGTGTTGGGGACACAAGAGATTTCTTGTATTTGGTTGCAGGGTTGTTTGAGAGAGACCATCTTCATCCTACGCCTCCCACGGATTGATAAACCTTAGATCATCCACTTGAGGGAAAATTCCTACTATCCTACAAAACTCTGCACTTGGAGGCCCAACACGAGTCTACAAGAATTAATTTGCATAGTAGACATAGGCACGGTATCCTGATGGTTCACGTGCTCGACCCAACAGCTTGTGAAGCTAAGGGGGTCATGGGAGGCGACTGATGAGCCATTGCGTGGACCACCTCTCCCTCCCATCATGCCCGAGACGAGTCGATGATTTCCTAGGCATTCAAAGCCCCCTACGAGGGCGGGTCATGTTGTTGCTCGCGTATTCGCCGGGCATTGTTAGAAACAGCTGGTGACTCTGTGTGGCGGTTTTGGCAGCGAGTCGGTGTGGGGTGGAGTGGAGTCGTTGCTGGCTGTAAGAATAGTTTGCCTGCTGAGTGACCACACTCTTTAGCAACTCAATAGCATGCAAAGTCTCTCTCTCTCCACAGGGGTATTGCCCGTTATCAGGAGTGTGGCAAGGTTGGTAGCTGATTTCTTGTATCTGCGTTGGTAATTCCCCGAAGAGGAGACGATGATGCAACACAACAAAGGTAAGTATTTTCCTCAGTTATGAAGTCAAGGTTAATAATCCAGAAGGAGAACCAAGCAACACTATGTAAACAACACATGCACACAAACAACAAATACTTGCAACCCAACGCGTAAGAGGGGTAGTCAATCCCTCCTCGGTATTGAGATAGACTAAATTGTATAGGTTTTGATAAATAGATCTAATGAAAACAAAAAATAAAATAAATAAATAAAAAGTGCAGCAAGGTATTTTTATATTTAATATGATAGGGGATTGAACCAGGGGTCATAATATTCACTAGAGGCTTCTCTCAAGAAAATATCATATGGTCGGTAAACAAATTACTATTGGACAATTGATTGAAAAGCGAATAATCGTGATGATATCCGAGGCAATGATCACGTAGATAGGCATCACATCACATCCAAGATTAGTAGACCGAAACGATTCAACATCTACTACTATTACTCCACACATAGACTGCTATCCAGCATGCTTCTAGTGTATTAAGTTCATGGAAAAATGGAGTAATGAAATAAGAACTATGACATGATGTAGATAAGATAAACTCACGTATGAATAAACCCCATCTTGTTACCCATAATAGCAACGATACATGCGTGTCATGTCTTTTTCTGCCAATCAGATTAACCACCGCAAGATCGAACCCATCAGAAAGCACCTCTTCCCATGGCAAGAAAAATCAGTCTAGTTGGCCAAACCAAATCAAAATTTCTGAGAAGAAATACGAGGCTATAACAATCATGCATAAAAGAGTTCAGGAAAGAATCAAATAATATTCATGGATAGAATTGATCATAAACCCACAATTCATCGGATCCCAACAAACACATTGCAAAAAGGAGTTACATCAATAGATCTGCAAGAACATCGAGGTGAACATTGTATTAATGATCAAAAAGAGAGAAGAAGCAATCTAGCTACTAGCTACGGACCCGTAGATCTGTGGTAAACTACTCACGCATCATTGGAGGGGCAACAAGGAGATGAAGAACCCCTTCATGATCGTTGCCCCCTCCGGTAGACTGTTGGAAAAGACCTCTAGATTGGATCTCGTGGTTCTGGAACTTGCGGCGGCTAGAAAAGTGTTTTGTTGACTCCCCTAGGGTTTTGGGGATTTTAGACTATTTCTAGGGATGGAGGTCGGTGGAGAAGCTTCCCGTGGGCTCCAGTACCCACCAAGGTGCGTCTGGGCCCCTGGCCGCCTCCTGTGTGCTCCTTTGGCTCCATGGGTGTCTTCTGTCCAGAAAAAAACTCCAAAAATTTTAGTGGCAGTTGGACTTCGTTTGGTATTGATATTCCGCAAAGTAAAAAACAAGCAAAAAAATAGCAACTGCACTGGCACTATGTCAATAGGTAGTCCCAAAAAATGAGATAAAGTTGCTACTAAATGAATATAAAACATCCAAGATTGATAATATAACAACATGAAATTATCAAAAATTATAGATACGTTAGAGACGTATCAACATCCCGAAGCCTAATTCCTGCTCGTCCTTGAGTAGGTAAATGATACAACAGAATTTTTGATGTGGAATGCTGCCTAGCATGTTCATCATACTTTCCATGCTAGATACATCATAGACGGTTCCCAAACATAAAATAAAGTTTATTCCTTTTTCCACCATTCTTTCAAAATCCTGGCTAGCCGTATCAATAGGTGCCTTCCATACCAACACTTTCCAACGAATTTATTATTGACAACATAAATAATTTTATTCATTTCAGGACTGGGCATCCCTATTACGTTCTTGAAATGACAAGTGAATTAACACTCAACTTGAGAATAACACATCTAGCATGGAAAACATTGGCCACCCCCTGCCACTTCATGAGTGATATGGACACGCAAAAAGGAAATTCATTTTGAAAATTAGAGTTGGCACACACAAATTTACCTGGACCGGCATGGAAATGCCGCATATAGGTAGGTATGGTGGACTCATTTGGTACAACTTGGTTTAAGGAGTTTGGATGCACAAGCAGTATTCCCGCTTAGTACAAGCAAAGGCTAGCAAATAGATTGAGAAGAAACCAACCAAAAAACGAAAATGATCATAAACGAGCATTACACATAACTAACACCGATTAATGCACCACAAGTAGGATGTCACTTAATTGCAACTATTGACTTTCATGCTTGCATAGGGAATCACAAACCTTAACACCAATTGTCGGTGTCAAAACCAGCGGATCTCGGGTAGGGGGTCCCGAACTGTGCGTCTAGGCCGGATGGTAACAGGAGGCAAGGGACACGAAGTTTTACCCAGATTCGGGCCCTCTCGATGGAGGTAAAACCCTACGTCCTGCTTGATTAATATTGATGATATGGGTAGTACAAGAGTAGATCTACCACGAGATCAGAGAGGTTAAACCCTAGAAGCTAGCCTATGGTATGATCGTTGTTGTGTATGTTGTCCTATGGACTAAAACCCTCCGGTTTATATAGACACCGGAGAGGGTTAGGGTTACACAAAGTCGGTTACAATGGTAGGAGATCTGCATATCCATATCGCCAAGCTTGCCTTCCATGCCAAGGAAAGTCCCTTCCGGACACGGGACGAGGTCTTCAATCTTGTATCTTCATAGTCCAGGAGTCCGGCTGAAGGTATAGTCCGGCCATCCGGACACCCCCTAATCCAGGACTCCCTCAGTAGCCCCTGAACCAGGCTTCAATGACGACGAGTCCGGCACGCAGATTGTCTTCGGCATTGCAAGGCGGGTTCCTCCTCCAAGTACTTCATAGAAGATTTTGAACACAAAGACAGTGTCTGACTCTGCAAAATAAGTTTCCACATATTGCCATAGAGAGAATAATATTTATAGAAATCTAATTTGCTGACGTATTCCGTAGTGTGACACACCATGACCAAGCCTTTATCCGAGTCATTTTATTATCCCACCTCAGCGCGTCATGCGAGGCGGTTTCCTTGGCTCGTCTTGTTAAAGCAGAGATTGTGTCCCCTTATTCCGGGATTCTCATCAATACGGGCGTGGGTAACCCAACCACTTCTAGGACTCCTAGATTATAGGCAAGTCCAAACGGACACGGAGAGGACGCTTGATATTCACCCTCTTTATAAAGGGGACAAGGTTTTTATTTTTCCCTCCCGTGATCAATCGAACCCTTCCCCCACCTCAAGCTCAAACGCCTGAAGTTCAGGTCAGGTGCTCCGAACCTTCAGTCATGTCCGGATCTAGCCTTCAAGACCGATGGGTGCCTTCCTCCATCACGGAAGAAGACATCAAAAGGTTGAGGGAGGCTAGATATCTGACCGCCGAGATTTTGCATCGGCTGCCTCCCCGAGGACAGGCCGTCCCCACCCCTGAATCCAACGAGAACGTCGTGTTCGTCTCCCACTTCCTCCGAGGTCTAGGCCTTGCTCTGGATCCTTTCGTCAGGGGTTTGATGTTTTATTACGGGCTAGACTTCCATGATCTAGCTCCAGACTCCTTTCTTCATATCACGACATTTAGCGTCGTGTGCGAGGCCTTCCTCCGGGTTACACCTCACTTTGGCCTATGGCTCAAGACCTTTGAAGTAAAGCCGAAGATGATCAAGGGGCAACATGCAGCGTGTGGAGATGCCTCAATACGCAAGATGATGGGAGCTCTGTGGCCCAAAGGTTCCATCCCAGAGGTGTCTGAATTGTGGCAATAGGAGTGGTTCTACATCACGGCTCCTAGAAGTGCCAAGTGGGCGGCCGCCCCTGTTTCCCGCTCGGGCCCTCCACCACAGCTGATGTCATGGATCAGCAGAGGTCTGAGCTGGGGTCCAGCCAAGGACGTGCCTATACTACAAAGCCGCATTCGAGATCTCTTCAATGGAGATTTCAGTTTGGTTGCGGTAATACAAGTTATGCTGGTTCGTCAAGTCCAGCCTTGCAAACGTCGGCCTCTTCGCCTGTGGGAGTTCAATCCCGAGGGACCGTGCGTCATTCAAAATTTTCTTGGCCTAACGCATGAGGAGATGTACAAGTCATTCTTCAGACCTTAGGTGGAGTGTCCGGAAATCACCGAGGATGTGGGCCTGAGTAGTAACCGCGCCGCCGAATAGGTAAGGCATCTTCCGGCCGAACATACTATCTCTCCTTTGTTACGGAGTTATTTATGAGAGTTCGCTTGTTGACCAGGACTGGCTAACAAAGGCGAAGTTGATTCGGTGTTCGGCCCCCCTCCCTGAGGGTTTGGAAAATCCGGTATTGGAAAAGATGCTCCAGACCGCACCTTGCCCGGAGCCCTTGAAGGAAGATACTATGGAGGATAATACGGGCGGACGCAGGCCCCCAATGCTGCCCATCTTAACCGAGGGAGCGAGCGTCTCCATGAAGGAAGACGACCAGAAGAGGAAAAGGACTGCACCCGGGGATTCGGAAGCCGAAGCTTCCAAACGGGAGAAGAAGCCTCCCACATAGGGTCCTACCTTGGGGGGCACTGTTGCCGCACAAAGTCCGCGGGGGGATCAATTCTCCCGTGAGTTGTAAGTGACCCAAAATACTTTAATAGTACAGATATGCCATCCTTTTCTTCTAAGAGAATAACCACCGCATATATTTTTGTAGTTTGGGCCTTAGCCCCTCTCAAATGAGCTCGTCTTCGGGGGATCTTCTTCCCGAGATGATGGAGAGCGGAACGCCTCCTCCAGACTCCTCCGCTCTGGAAGCGGGCGACCCTGAAGTGTCGTCGCGAAGGGCCTCTCCGAGTCCGGTGAGGCCGGAAGATAATCCCATTGACCCCCGAAGCTCCCAGTGTCCGGCTCCCGAAGGGAGCAGACAAAAGATTCCGACACCGTCTAGTGTGCGATCGAATGTTCTGAGGGAGTTGGTGGGGCGAGCGGCCATCTCAGATGAACACCGTGTGCTGATGAATACGGTGATGGAGAGAATATCGTCCGCCGAAAGCGGATTGCATGAACCTTTTATGAGTCTACTGACAGGCTTTGAGGTACGTAAAAGAATGTATGATAGTCCTACACATGCTAGGTGTGCCCTGTGTAGATAGTAGCCCCTGAGACTGGTTGTCGTCGGAAACGACGACGAACAGAGGATCATATTCCCAGGTAATAACCATACTGCCTCTATGTGTAGGTGATGGAAGCTCCGGTGGCTAGCCGGACTAGCGAGTTTGCCCATTTAGAACGGCAGTTGGATGTGGCAGATGCCGACATCGAGCTTGTTAACAAAAGGCTTGACGAGGCACAGGGTAAGTGTCATTATCTGGTAAATGCCACAATAGGAAGAGTAGCATGATGCCAGCATCTTTAATATGTTGTGACTGCAGATGGAGCTGCCACTGTGGAAGCCTTGCGGGCAGAACTTGCCCGAGCCAAGGAACAAGCAAGGTTGGGTAATGCGACTGCTTTGAAGGCGGCCGAAGAGTTGCAAGCCGAGAAGGCCGCGCATGGTGAGAGCCGAGACAAGATGGCCAAGATGGCCATAGAATTAAAAGCCGCCGCCGACCGTTGCCGGGTTCTTGAAAAGGAAAACCAAGCAAGGGCATCGGACCTTGAGAACGCTGCTACGACGAAAAAAGACCTCCGCTCTGCTATGAGGGCAAAGAAGGAGGAGCTGCGGGAAGCCGGGGATATTGTAGCTGGGAAATCCTTTATGTTGCGGAGGAAGTTCGGAGATCCACGGTATGATGGATTTGGCGGCGAGCGCTGCCGATGCGGCCAAGTACTTCCAGGGTCAGACGGACCGTGAAGTAGACCAGCTGTTTTGGAGAAAATTCCATTCTCCCGAGCGTCCACTTTCATTGACTGACCAATTAGCCGAATGGGCCAAACTAAATAGGTTGTCCGGACTCTCCATGAGGTCTGTTGTGGATCAACTATGGCCAGAAAGGTCAAAACCGAACAACTATTTCAGCTTGGTGCAGCAGTTCCTTGATGTGTTGCCGCGCATTAATGCGATGAAGAGGTCGGCGTGCATAGAGGGCGCACGGATGGCCTTTGCCCGTGTTAAGGCATACTGGGCGGAGATGGATGCTACCAATGTTGCAGCGCGGGATTCGGCTATAGGTCGAAAGGCTGCTGAGCACTACTTTGAAGAAGTTCTTGAGGGTGCCCGTTTGATAGAGACCCAGTGCTCAAAAAATATTATGTTTGAGTGATATGTAATCTCATTGTAACCGAAATGCTTTTATAAATTCTTATGAGGCTATTTTTATACTTTTGCCTGAAAGTAATATGATGCCTCCTGGGCGGCCGTTTATGTATACATGTGTATAACCTGAAAGATTGCAGTCGTCGGCTTCAACCCCCACGCATATAATACAGAGGTGCTCGCAAAAACACGCGTTCACACTTAACCCAACGTCTTGGTCCTATTAAGGAGGTGATAGTGGAGCGAGCGAGGCAACTGGACTATAATGCTTTAGCACTTTCACTTAGCCATAGGAGTTTGACAGTGAGGCTACTAGATAGCCCCTGGTGGCTCCGCACTCTCCCGCTTCTGGGGTGCGTACATGCCTGGCCGAAAAATGGCCCTTCGTTAAGGCGGAGGAATTCTAACATTCCCATAGGTCATCGAGTGGTTGACCAGTCTCACGCTATATCATGACAGTCAGTTTTCGGCTTTCTCTATTGAGGTGCTCGTCCGGATGAACCAGGGCACAATCGCAGTAGTTCTCCTGGTGCTACCTTAGCTGGTAAAGCGGAACGTAAGGCACCAAAACACAGGAGCCAGGCAAACCCAACATTTGACCAAAGACAATGATTCGGAGCTGATGCATATAGGCCCAAACTCGCGACGCCGAACACTCCCTAAGGTATTCGGTCTTTGTGGTATAAACCGGGCCTAAATAATGGCCTTTGTAAGAAGCCCCTTGTGTCCAGGTACGTGCATTGTTCTGGCGTGGCCACATGCCAAGACATCAACATCCTTCTCAATGGTGGATATGTATCAACAAGAGACAGTAAAAAAGGTTTACGCAGGGTCTTAATCTAAAAAGAATCCTTGGAGCGGGTCCCTGCTGCACGTCTGCGCCTGTGTCTCCGTTGTGTCGTATCCTGGACGGGTGTAGCACGATGATCGTCTGTAAAAGAGAGGAAGTTAAGTGAAAAAGTTGTCGGGCAAAAAGATAGTTTTGAAAGAAACCATGTATAATTCAAGATGAGAAGAAATTGCCACTTGTCTGCGCGCGTTGAGCCCCTTGTATTGACAAATAGGGGTGTGACCACTTATTCGGTATAAATAGCGGCGCCGGACTTGATTAGTTGTGTCTGAGGTCTTGATGACCTATTTGGATGCTTTCACTGGTCCGGACACCTTTAGTGTGCGGCTGCCAAGGCAGCCGCACTCTCTTCGGTGCACAGAGATCGCTTGATATTTCCGTTCACTGAAATGATGCCATGTGGACCGGGCATCTTGAGTGTGAGGGAGGCGTAGTGTGGTATTGCATTAAAGTGAGCGAAAGCTTCGCGTCCGAGCAGTGCTTGGTAGCCACTTTGAAACGGAGCGATGTGGAAGGTTAAATGCTCGTGATAGAAGTTATCGGGGGAGCCGAATATAACATGTAGTAGGAGGGAGCCCGTACAACGAGCCCCTGGGCCTGGCGTTACTCCTTTAAAGGTAGTATTGCTATGGCGAATTTGTGTTGGGTCTAACCCCATCCCGCAGATTGTATCCTGATATATTAAGTTTAGGCTGCTGCCGCCGTCCATCAGGACTCGTGTGAAGTGATATCCGCCAATTATTGGGTCTAATACCAGAACAGCCCATCCTGCGTGTCGGATACTTGCTGAGTAATCGCGATGGTCGAAAGTGATTGGTTGAGACGACCAGTGGCAGGACTTCGCGGTGACAGGCACTTGGGTATATTTTCCTGGGAGTGCCGTGTTGTCTTTTCCCTTGATCACGTGTAACACGTTTACTGTTTTGACTTATGGTGGAAATTTCTTTTGTTCCGCCGTGTCTTGCTTGGGAGGCTCGTCCTCGTCTTCACTTGGTGTATCCTCCCCCTTATGTACGGCGTTGAGCTTGCCAGACTGCTTGAAGACCCAACATTCTCTGTGGGTATGATTAGCAGGTTTACCAGGGGTACTATGGATCTGACATACTTGGTCCAGAATTTTGTTGAGGCTGGATAGTTCATCCCTGGTGCCTTTAGGGGGCGGCTTTTGACCTGGCCGAGACCTTTTGAATCCGGCATTTACTGCCGTGCCCTTCGTGCTGTCTTCTTTATTCCAGCGTTTGTTATTGCTGTTGCGTCGTGATTTCCCGTTTCCATCTCTAACTTTAGATGTACTGGGGGCGCTGGTGCTGCATCTGGCTAGCCAGCTGTCCTCACCCATGCAAAAGCGGGTCATGAGGTTTGTTAATGCGGCCATCGTTCTCGGCTTATTTTGGCCGAGGTGTCTGGCGAGCCATTCGTCACGGACGCTATGATTGAAAGCTGCCAAGGCTTCGGCGTCCGGACAGTCGACAATCTGGTTCTTTTTAGTAAGAAACCTGTTCCAAAGCTTTCGGGCTGACTCTCCAGGCTGTTGAGTTATATGACTCAAATCGTCCGCATCCAGAGGTCGGACATAAGTCCCTTGAAAATTTGACCGAAAGGCGTCTTCGAGCTCTTCCCATCTTCCAATGGAGCTTTCGGGGAGGCCTTTGAGCCAGTGACGAGCTGGCCCTTTGAGCTTGAGGGGTAAGTACTTGATGGCGTGGAGATCATCTCCTCGAGCCATATGGATATGGAGGATGTAGTCCTCAATCCAGACCCTAGGGTCTGTTGTTCCGTCGTATGCCTCTATGTTTACGGGCTTGAATCCCTCTGGAAATTCATGGTCCAGCACCTCATCGGTGAAACATAGGGGGTGTGCGGCACCCCTGTAGCTGGGTGTACCGCGTTATTGGATGTTTGTTGTGTTGCATTGTATGCTGGGGAGCGCTTGCGTGGTCCATAGATGGATCTTGTTGCACCGTCCTTTGGGTGCGATCCCTCGCATGGGTCACGTGTTGTATTGTGAGCGGCGTTGTATGCCGCTCTGTGTTGGTAGAAGTGTCGTCTATCCGACCAGGTGGCTGCTTTGATATTTGGTTGTGGGGGGTCTGAGGCCTCCTCATCGAATTCGGGTAGCAGCTTCCGCTTTGGGTAGCTCTTGGAGGGGCGATTGTCGCCATACCTTGCTGCTGTGTTGAGTATTTTACTCCATCTGATTTGGAGTGTGTCTTGCGCGGCCTTGAGCCTTTGCTTTTGCTTTTTCAGACTCCTCACGGTGGCAACAAGCCTTTTACGGGCAGTCTGCTGCTCCGGGTGCCTGTCCGGCGTTATATCGTCCGAACCATCATCCTTGATAGGATTTGTTTGTTCAGTTTGATTATCCGGATTGCCGTTGTCCGGCAGCGGTTCGCCCTGCTCCAGTGCTGGGTCTGTGTGATCGCTATTTCTGTCGAGGCGGGATTTGGGGCGGCGCTTGCATCGCCACTTTGACTGCTTTTCGAGGGAACAAGCCTTCGGTGCGTCCTTCCGCTCCTCGTCGTCATCTTTTGGTGCGTCCACCATGTATACGTCATATGACGAGGTGGCGTTCCAGGGCCCAATAGGCGCTGGTTCTTCATCGTCTCCTTCATCGGTGTCCATACCGTCGATGTCTTCGGAGTCGAAGTCGACCATGTCGGTTAAATCGTCGACAGTGGCTACAAAGTGGGTGGTGGGTGGGCTTTGAATTTCTTCATCGTCCGTATCCCAATCTCGCTGGCCGTAGTCCGGCCAAGGCTCTCCTGATAAAGAGAGAGACTTTCGTGATTTCATAATATCGCCAAAGGGAGAGTGCTGAAAGATGTCAGTGGTAGTAAACTCCATGATCGGCGCCCAATCGGATTCGATCGGCAGAGGCGCGAATGGTTCGGAGTCCGGAGAGGAGTCCGGCTCCTTGGAATCATGAGTCTCGCGGAGTGCGGGGCTGGTGTTCGGCTCGATCGCTGCTAGGATCGCGGCCCCCGAGGCAGCGTCCATCCACCCATCCTCGATCGGCGCAGCTGGCTCTAAATTAAGGGTCGAAGCCGAAGCGGGTGCGGCCTTCAGGGCACTGTTAGGCGGTAGAGCTAGATCATGCTCGTCGTGGCGGCGCGCTCGGCAGTGGCTCGAATCCGTCGAAGATCAAGTCCCCGCGGATGTCAGCCGTGTAGTTTAAACTTCCAAATCTGACCTGGCGGCCAGGGGCATAGCTTTCGATCTGCTCTAGATGGCCAAGTGAATTGGCCCGCAGTGCAAAGCCGCCGAAGACAGAGATCTGTCCGGGGAGACAAGTTTCACCCTGGACCGCATCACTATCGATGATCGTAGGAGCCATCAAGCCTGACGGTGACGACACAGAGGAACTCTTAATGAAAGCACCAATGTCGGTGTCAAAACCGGCAGATCTCGGGTAGGGGGTCCCAAACTGTGCGTCTAGGCCGGATGGTAACAGGAGGCAAGGGACATGAAGTTTTACCCAGGTTCGGGCCCTCTCGATGGAGGTAAAACCCTACGTCATGCTTGATTAATATTGATGATATGGGTAGTACAAGAGTAGATCTACCACGAGATCGGAGAGGCTAAACCCTAGAAGCTAGCCTATGGTATGATCGTTGTTGTGTATGTTGTCCTACGGACTAAAACCCTCCGGTTTATATAGACACCAGAGAGGGTTAGGGTTACACAAAGTCGGTTACAATGGTAGGAGATCTGCATATCCGTATCGCCAAGCTTGCCTTCCACGCCAAGGAAAGTCCCTTCTGGACACGGGACAAAGTCTTCAATCTTGTATCTTCATAGTCCAGGAGTCCGGCTGAAGGTATAGTCTGGCCATCCGGACACCCCCTAATCCAGGACTCCCTCACCAATATTCTTACTAAAGCATAATTACTCACCAACATGACTCACATATTACAATCTCCATATCGCAAAGATATTACCAGGAATCAAGTTTATAATATCCAATGATCTTCATGAAGCTTGTATTATATCCCTCTTGAATACCTATTACTTTGTGACTAATTTCATATTACCATTGCTACTAACAAGCTCTCAAATAAATTTAAGTGAAGCACAAGAGCATAAAAATTTCTTCAAAATTTTCAACTCTCAAAATGATATAAGTGAAGCATGAGAGGGTATTTCTTTAAAATTTTACTAACTCTCAAAATAATATAAGTGAAACATGAGAGCATATTCCTTCAAAAATTTGACCACCACCCGGCTAAAAAAGATATAAGTGAAGTACTAGAGCAATTCCATAGCTCAAAAAAATTAAGTGAAGCACATAGAGAAATTGTAACAAATCATATCATCATTATGGCTCTCTCAAATAGGTGTGTCCAGCAAGGATGATTCTGGCAAACTAAAAAGCAAAACAAGCGAAGACTCATATAATACAAGACGCTCCAAGCAAAACTCATGATATGTGACGAATAAACATATAGTTCCAAGTAAAATTACCGATGGTCGTTAGAAGAAAGAGGGGATGCCTTCCGGGGCATCCCCAAGCTTAGTTGCTTGGTACTTCCTTGAATATTGCCTTGGGGTGCCATGGGCATCCCCAAGCTTAGGCTCTTTTCACTCCTTGTTCCTTCATCCATCGTGATCTCACCCAAAACTTGAAAACTTCAATCACACAGACATAGCAAAACCTTCATGAGATCCGTTAGTATAATAAAGCAAATCACCACTTAAGTACTGTTGCAAACCCATTAATATTTTATTATTGCATTGTACCTACTGTATTCCAACTTTACCATGGCTTATACCCCCCCCCCCCCCGATACAATCGAAAGATTCATCAAAATAAGCACACAATGCAACAAAAATAGAATATGTCAAAAATAGAATAGTCTATAGTAATCTGAACTGTAACCATACTTCTATAACCCCCAAAAATATAAAAAATTAGGACAATGTAGGAAAATTGTATATCAATCATGTGTAATAAAATTCAGGATTTTATCATTCTCAGACGAATTTGAACAATTCTTCTACCGGACGCACAAGTTTCTGTTTTCCAACAAGATCAAATCAACTATCACCCAACATGATCCTAAAGGCTTTACTTGGCAAAAACCTTAATTAAAACATAAAAACATAAGCATAACAGTAGCATAATTGTGTAAACATAGAAGAATAGAAATAAAAAGTGAAAAAATATTTTATTCATTGGGTTGCCTCCCAACAAGCGATATAGGTTGCTCTCAAGGTTGACTCATATGTTGACTTAATTCTAGTTCTAGGGAGTGTTCCATTCCCTTTCTTAATGGAAAATGAAATTTAATATTCCCTTCTTTCATATCAATCATGACACCTATAGTTCATAAAAATGGTCTACCAAGTACTATGGGACAAGATGGATTGCAATCAATATCAAGAATAATAAAATCTATGGGCACATAATTCCTCTTTACAAGAATAATAACATCATTAATTCTTCCCAAAAGCTTTTTAATAGTAGAATCTGCCAAGCTCAAATTAATAGATCAATCTTGTCCCATAGAGATTTTGGAATTGTGGAAACAGTAGCACCCAAATCACATAAAGCACTCATAAATTTTTATCTTGACTTCAGTAGTGGGCTCCCATTGGTCATATAATTTCCCAGGAATTGAAATCTCCAATTCTAACTTTTTTTCTAAAGCTTTCATCATTGCTTCAACAATATGTTTAGTAAAAGATTTATTTTATTCATATGGATTGGGTGAATTTAGCATGGATTGAAACAAAGAAATACATTCGATCAAAGAAAGACTATCATAATTAAAGTCTTTTTAATCCAAAAGAGTGGGCACATCACTAGTTAAAGTTTTTACCTCTCCAAACCTACTTTTATCAAAATTTTCAAGAATATTTTCACCCTCCAAATTATGGGGACGCCTTCTAGCTAAAGTTGACTCTTCTTCAGTCCCCTTATAATCAATTCTAATATTAATAAACAAGGAATCAATAGAAGAAACACCAATCATCTTAAGATCTTCATCACTTTTATGAAAGCAAGCGGGCGAAAACACTCTTTCCAAAAATTCTCTTTTAGCTCTAAACATAGCGGTTCTTTTCTGAATTTCATACATGGAAACAAATAAAGCTTTAATTGATTCATTGACATCAACCTTGGGTGGTGTCATGGTGCGCTCCAGAGGCGAGGTCGGCATGAGGGAGCGTGGGACGCAAGACATACCCAGGTTCAAGGCTCTCCAGAGAGATAACACCCCTAGTCCTGCCGAGTGTGGTTTATACGTAACAGTACAAAGTTGCTCCTAGAGCTGTATGGAGGAAGAAGGAAGGCAGGCCAAGGCTTAGGCCGCTCCTTCTCCTAGTGTGTGTGGCTAGTCTGATCCTATGCTTTGTTGTGTGATGACTATCGTTCTCGTCGTACCCGTATGCATGAGGGCTCCTGGGAGTTTTATAGGCCAACCCCTAGGGGTACAATGGTGATATTACAAGGCCGTGTGGCTATGTTGTCATTGTCTAGGAAGCCGGCGCTCGGATCCACCAGGTGCCAGGGCTCGCCGGGTTCTCCAGGAGCGGGCCCCGTGTGCCTAGAGGCATTGTTTGCCATCTTATCGATCATCATGGAGTGGTCGGGTTGAGTCCGCAACAGTGGTGCACCGTGAGGTTGCCGCTTGCTGGCGTCAGCAGTGATGACGGATGCACTGTTGCCATGTTGGCCATGGTCAGCAGGTAGGTAGGGCATTGTTGCCACGCACCGGCTGACTAGAGGCATGGGCAGGGCACTGTTGCCTTGCTCATCCCTGAATGGAGACTCCTCCCATCGTACGGCTGGGATGAGATGGGAGATGACCCATGGACGGGTCGAGGAAACACGCCAAAGGGGTAGCTGGCTTGTTGCAGAAGTCTTGGTTTGTAGGGTTTGACCGTCTTGTACCAGCCGTCGGGGCCGGGTTGAGGAGTTCGTCCGGGTCGAAGAGTTCGGCCGGGTCATGGGGCTTGGCCGGGTTGAGAAACCCGGCCAGCCGCGAGCAGAATTGAGGGGCGTCGCTGGCCCTAGTGCTTTTGAAATGGATCCAGGTTCCGTTGCCTGCCCGGGGTTCATCCCCCCGATAGTAGTCCCCGAAGCTATGAAGGTCCGCCGTCTTCGAGTGGGAGAGCCTTCGTAGTTTCCCCCCTGAGGAGGTGAATTTTGCGACCGCCGGTCCCGATAACTCCCACCGTGTGCCGGCTTCTGGAAGCCGGATAGCGGCATCCCAGCGCGGGTGAGAAACCGAAGAGTCCGTCGAATCTTGAGGCTCTATGCAAGCATCACGTGGAGCCTGCGAGCCGGAGGGGCATGACAGGCCACGCGCGTGACTTGACAGGGCGACGGGCTGGGGCCCACCACTGCGCGCCCTCAGCCCACACGTGTGGATTTATTGCGGCGTCCGTGAGTCGGTTGCCATTCTCGACGCAGTTATTGCGTGCGTACGTGCGCACTTATTGCGGAGAAGTGGAAAGGGCGAGCGCAAACGATCCCACTTCCCCATGTTTGGAACCGTGGCTTATAAATTGGGGGGATGGGAGTGGCAGAAATCATTCTCGCTCGCACTTCCCCAACTCTTCTCCCTTCATGTGCTTCTTGCGACCGCCGCGCGCTGCGATGCCTGCCGCTTCGATCAAAGCTCCATCACCATTCTTCTACACTCTTCCTTTTCTTCATCTTGTTGATGGTGCGGTAGGTGCTTCCTTCAGGCTCATGGATGGGCTCGGCCATCACCGCGGAGGACATCACGTACCTCCGCTCCTCCAGGCGCTTGCCGGGGGAGACGGAGGTCACCGTGCGCCTGCCGCAGGGTGAGTAGGAGACGCGGCCTGAGGGGACGGAGCGTGTGGTGTTCTACCCGCACTTCAAGCGCGGGTTCAGCCTCCCTGCGAGCAGCTTCTTCTGCAACTTCCTGGAGTCCTTCGGGCTCCAGCCCCATCATCTTCGCGTGGGCGCCATTATGCAGCTCTTCGGTTTCGTCACCCTCTGCGAGGGGTACCTGGGGGTCAAGCCCTCAATCAATCTCTGGGTGCGCTTCTTCGCATTGAAGTAGCAGGGCCCGAAGGCCAGGAAGATGCCCGACTGCGGGGGCGCCGTCATCTACAAGCAAACGGATAGGGGCTGCCCCAAGATGTCGCTGGAGGATTCTACCAAGAAGTAGTAGAACTCATTCTTCTATGTCCGCAACCTCGGCGCGGACCGCATCAACCTGCCGCCCTTCGTCGACGTGCCACCATGGGTGAAACAAAACTAGAACTACTATCCCCTGCACCGTCGCAGGAGGTGCTCAACTTATGCCAACGGGTGTCGGAGATGAGGGAGCAGCAAGGGCTCACCGGCACCGACCTCATCACTGCCTTCATCAGGCGCCAGGTGCCACCCTGCAGCAGTGCGCCCACATCATCGGTCTGATGACCGGCCTCCAAGACCCCAACCGCTCGTGGAACTTGTGCATGGGAGTGGACCAGGTCGCCCGCCGGGTCAATGACATTTCCAAGGCTGGGCTGCAGGAGGACTGGGAGTTCGGGAAGCCTCCGGACAGTCAGGCGAACCTGGCACCCGTGGTGAGTCCTTCGTCTTCATACTTTGCCCCTGCACATCTTCTTGTTCATCTCGACGCGATGTGGGAGGTGCTTCTGAACGCCAGCCGACATCCATATGACTGAGCGCCGATGCAGGTGGTGCGGGCCGGCTCGGTGAAGCCCATGGGCCATGGCGAGGGGAGGAGGAGGCGGACGCCGATGTCGGCACAGCGCGCCGTGCGGGTATGTTTGTCTTCTATATTTCTTGAGTTGCCGGGCATGAGGTGGCGCGGGGGATACTGACGCGAGTTGTTAATGTAGTGGCGCCGGGAGGAGGAGGCGGCAGCGCGGCTAGAGCCGGGTCGCCTTGGGGGCGGCGGCGACAAGCCGACCACACGGGAAGGACAATGTTGCGCCCCGAGGCCCGGCCATGAAGCGTGCGGCGAACCCGGCTGCTGGCACAAAACCGCCTGCCAAGAGGAGGCACGGCGCTCCACAGGCGAAGCCGACGAGACCCGCAGTCCCGGCGGTGGCTGGGTAAGTTCTCTTTCTGCTGACTCCGAATGGCTAAGCCGCTCTGCTTGGTTCTTGTTTGTTTACTTCATTGAGCTTCAGGTCACCGATCTCACTGGCGCTGGCGGCGGCGGATGCTGCATCTATCGAGGGCGCCGTGTTCGGGAGGACCCGAACCATCCCCATTGACCGGGACAAGGCGAGGGTTGACCCGGACCTCTGCATGGATCTGGCCGACACCATGGCCTTGCCCTGGCTGGACCGGAACAGGTCCGAGGCATATCTGGAGGCGGCATCGACCCAGGCTTGGATCAACACTACAGCGGCGTGGGTGCGAGCCGGCGAGGAGCCGGCATGGCCCGAGATGCCGGTGGGGTTGGAGCCGGCGGCGACGGTCTTCATGCCGTCGTCGGAGGGAGAGCGCGGACTAGGCTGTCAGATTACGGGTTCTGGCAAACCCTTGAGGTTCGAACTATGGAGTGCGCATGAAGATCTCTCCCTAGCTCGCTCTCGCAACGATCTCAAGGCCTTGCTCACCGAACCCAAGGAATAAGAGACATGAGGTTTTATACTAGTTCGGGCCACCGTTGTGGTGTAATACCCTACTCTAGTGTGGTGTGGTGGATTGCCTCGTGGGCTGAGGATGAACTAGTATAGTGGAGGAACAGCCTCCTCGGGAGAGGTGTTCTTGTGCTCGATGAGCTGGTGAGATGGCCTTGGTGGAGTGGATCTGATCCAAGATGAGCCAATCCTTGACTACGGTGGTGGCTAGTCCTATTTATAGAGGCCCTAGTCCTCTTCCCAAATGTTTAGGCTTGAAGGGATCCCACAACGGTCAATTTCAAAGGGAGACAACTAGTACAAGTTATCCTGACAAAAGGTGGTCTTTGCCTGCCAAAGGTTCTGGTGGTGATGCCGCCGTGGGCTCCGCGGTGACCGTCGTCCTACCTTCCTGCTGGTCTTGGTCTTGTTGCACCGATATGGTTTCCTAATGCCTCGGGACTCCTCGCCTGCGCTTGCCCCTTTAGCACCAAATTGGAAACAGGTACTCTGCGCCCACTAGCACTCGACTGGCCTTGGTTGTCATGGCTCACGTCACACGGACCTCGCGAGGTGCCCCTTGCATAGATATCTCCACTCCCCGGGAGCCAGCCTAGCGAGGCCGCCCCTAGGGAGGGCTTGGTGTCGTCCACCTCGCAAGGCTTGGCCCCTCGCGAGGGTCTTGAGCGGTTACTAATGAAGATGGGCCGTACCAGGCCGTTGGTGGAGCCATGCCCTGGGCCGCAGGCAGGCAAGTCTGGGTACCCCGTTCACAGGACGCCGACAGTAGCCCCCAGGCCCAAGGCGCGCTCGGACTTGGCGTCAAGGCGAATCCAAAGGGAAAGTGCTGAGCGCTGCGGGCCCCAACCACCTGCAGCCTTAATTGACGGGTGGCAATTGACGGGACATGGGCGTCTCCGCTTCCCCATGCTGCCTCGGCAACTGCCTCACTTGATGAGACCCTGCTGCTTGAAGAAGAAAACCATCATTACCTTAGATCATGGAGGACGGCGCTTGGCCTCCCTCTGGCTATAAATGAGGAGAGGGGCGGAGCCCCCGTTGCTCATCTCTTCCTCCAACCCGCTTGATTCCTCTTCTTCCTCCTTGCTGCGTTGCTCATGGTGCCGATACGGAGGTTCTCCGCCACTGAGAAGGGAAATAACCCGCGCGTAGAGCTTGGGCCACTCCCACCAAAGAAGAGGCTGGCCCTACCCTGTGACATTGTCGTGAGGCCAGAGGTGACAAGGCCTTGGTACGGGCAGCTTCCCCCTGGCTACCCGCTGCCCTTGTACGCTTAGGCAGACGGCTCCGGAGGAGGATACAGCGACCGGTGCCGCTTACACCATGGCCGCAGTGGCCGTGCTATGGCGGTACGCGCCGCCATCCTGCGAACCCATGTCGAGGGCTCCTCGCGTGAACTTGTGGTGTGGGCGGCGATGCCACCGCACACATGGATCCGATTCCCGCCATTCTTTGCTGAAGAGATGTCGCCAAGGGGGGCGCTCGAGCTGTGGCTACAGCACACTGAGTGCGGCACCCCGGCGATGGGAGCAGAGGTCGAGGCTGTCTCCCTAAGCAAGATCTTCCTGACCCGTGGATGGGGAAAGGTTGCCCGTGTCTGTCACGCGGAGGGGGCCCTCGTCATCCATTTTGATTGCGACTACGCCTCCATGATGTTCTCAAAGTCTTTGATGAGGAAGGTCGCCGCCTGGAGTGCTGCCCTGAAGGGGGTCTCCAAGACAGCGCAAGGGGAGGTGCTGGGCCCACCCTTGGTCCTGCCGAAGAATCCTCCAGCAGCAGCGACGGCGCCTGGGAGTCCAGCGACTCTCCCGAGCCTGACAAGACTCCGGAGACGAGCGACGATAGCTACGAGCCCCCGAGCTATCGCCGCACCCGGGGTGTAGCAGCGCCGTCCGCTCATCGTCGCCACTGATCTGGATGGGGCTGGCGCCGGCCCCTCGTGGCCTGCTATTGATGATGGCATCGGCGGCGACGCCTGTAGATAGGGCTCCTAGAAACTTCCTTCTTTTGTTCATTGCGAGGAACCGAGATGAACCTCGTGGGGGGCGTGTAAAGAATCAGCAACGCTTTTGCATCAATATCATTCTTATTGCGAAATTTGCGATTGCACGTCTTGCTCTGGTATTGTCCCCATTTTAGTGCTCGCGACAGCTTAGTGCTCTACGCCAAAAGGTCCCAGTCCCCAGGCAGGCTTCAGCCGTCGCCGGTATGCGAGGTCGCGATGCCGTGGTCAAGGCCAGGAGATGAGCGGCCCAAGGTCCGGTAAGATCCGCTGAGTCGCGATGCTCAGGAGGTCCCCCTTGGCATCCAAGTAGCTCCCTAAAGGCAGAAAAGGAAGGCGGCATTGCCGGAGCAAGGCTGCGGGAGCTGGAAATCATGGGTCACAACGCCGGGCTGGCTTGAGTGTGTGATTTATCTTAGCGATTGAGGTCGATTCGTCGCGTGGTGCACCGCTGATGGTGGTACCGTCGAATTGTGTTCACGCCAGCTCCCCCCTTTCACACTCTCCTGAGTGCTCTGCGTCCTTGGGTCCCAACCCTCGAGCGAGCTTAGCCACCGCTGGTATGCCAGGTCATGATGCCGTGGTCAAGGCCAGGTGGTGAGGGCTGGAGAGTCAGTACAAGCTCCTAAGGTGCGATGCTCAGAAGCCCTCCTTTTAACGCCCAAGCGAAAATCATGAAAGGGAGCAGCTGGCGTGGCCACCTATAGCTAGGCTCCGGAGTTTCCTACGAGTTAGTGCGAGAGAGAGAGAGTGCCCCATACATGTGCTTGCTAGCCTGCCATTGCTTCTTCTGCGAGAAGATGAAGGCACTGTTGATCTGGTGAGGTGGCGTACACAGAGCGGGCCGCGAGCCAGAGCTTGATCGCACAGGTTTATTAGTGTTGCAGGGACGGACCTGAGCACAAGCGTCGTGCCAACATGTGAGTCTCCCGTTGCGGGGTGAGCAGGTGACCGATCAGCAGTGCGGAAGGCCGTGATGAGTAAGCACCAGGTGAGTAATGATTACAGAGCAATTCATGCGAGGAGGCAAACCAGTTTAGATTGATGCAAGAACGGTACATGCCACTGGGACGGACCCGAGCGGCCTGGGGATGATGCAACCCGTGAGGCGCTCCCAATAGCGTAAGCTAAAGATGCAAAAGGATACACACTGCAGGGACAGGCCCATGCGACTTGGGGATAATGATGCCCGAAGGGCGCCCCTAACTAAATGAACTGGAAAGAGTCACCTGATACCGTAGCTAGAGTGGTGTCGGGGAAGTGGCTCCTCATGAGGCGCCAGGGTCCTGAGCCTCAGGAGGCCCTGGTGGCTCCTGAAGAACTATCGTGATCTCCGCTAGGACGGCGTGATGCCTGGCCTCCTGAGCCGCCAGAATGCTCCGCATGTGGCGCTGGAAGGTGACAACCGCGTTCCGTAGGCCGAGAGGCATGCGAACGTAGTTGTGAGGGGGACCTTTGCACAGTCCAAGGCACGAAGTCCAGAAACATCCCTGAGATGGGACCTTTTTGAGCCCTGGAATGTCGATGCAGACGCGTAGCCCACCGTCCTTGCTAGGATGGGGATCTGCGTTGGGTGGTGGGCGATGGTCGCCACGTATCGTCCTTGCCTCTTTGAAGCTCCTGGATCGCCTTGGTGATGAACTCCTGAGCACCAGGTGCTCCACACCTCATGCCCTCTTGAGGGCAATGTGCGGCGAAGCACGGCTCCACATGGTGCCCGAGCGCCTCCCTCGTGACGTTGGCTAGGTATGAGGCCCTCCAAAAGAGAGCCCCCGAGCCCAGTCTGAGGAGGGCGCCAGGTGCACCTTCCTATGCGAGGGATGGAGGCGCCCTGGCTGTGAGCGCAGATCCTGAGGTGGTGCCGCTAGAAACACCACCTTCCTGAGGCTCTTGGTGGAGTAGCTGCTTCTTCTTCTTGGGGTTGGCCTTAGGAGGGTACAAGGTGCCTTCGTTGTCGTGGTCTTTGGCCACTTCAGCTTAGTAAGCGTGCTCGAGGGAGCACGCCACATCTCTTTCTTCATAGGGGACCGTGATGATGCAGCCGCTCCCTGGCATCTTGAGGACGTTGGAGCCATGGTGGGTCACTGCCATAAACTTGTCCAAGGCTAGATATCCAAGGATAGTGTTATACGGCAGGCGGATGTGGGCGACGTTGGAGTCGATGAGCTCGGTGCGGTAGTTTTCAAGCTGGCCAAAGGTGACAGGGAGGTGGACCTACCCTATCGGGGTGGTGGAGACGTCGGTCACTCCTGAGAAAGGCTTGATAGGGTGTAGCTGGCCGAAGGTGATGGCGCACTTGGACCACCTGAGAGGGCGCGTGGCTTCGAGCCTGGGAAGGGCCGCATTCACCTCGCGAGCAAACTGCTTGAAGCTACGCTAAGAGGCTGGGGCTTGAGCACCACCCAAGATACATGCGATGGCGCGTGGCTCCTGGAAGCACCCTGCCCCCTCGTCTTGATGGTGGTCGTAGTTCCTTCTTGGTGGGGGCAGAAATGGAGGGAGGCCGGCGTTGCCCTGGGGGCGGTCCTCACGAGGCTGCTCCCTCCAGGGGCCCTCGCGAGGCTGGTTGAGGGAGTCCTGGATTAGGGGGTGTTCGGATAGCCGGACTATACCTTCAGCCGGACTCCTGGACTATGAAGATACGAGATTGAAGACTCCGTCCCGTGTCCGGAAGGGACTTTCCTTGGCGTGGAAGGCAAGCTTGGCGATACGGATATGAAGATCTCCTACCATTGTAACTGACTCTATGTAACCCTAACCCTATCCGGTGTCTCTATAAACCGGAGGGTTTTAGTCCGTAGGACAACATACACATCAACAATCATACCATAGGCTAGCTTCTAGGGTTTAGCCCCCTCGATCTCATGGTAGATCTACTCTTGTACTACCCATATCGTCAATATTAATCAAGTAGGATGTAGGGTTTTACCTCCATCGAGAGGGCCCGAACCTGGGTAAAACTTCGTGTCCCTTGTCTCCTGTTACCATCCGGCCTAGACGCACAGTTCGGGACCCCCTACCCGAGATCCGCCGGTTTTGACATCGGCATTGGTGCTTTCATTGAGAGTTCCTCTGTGTCGTCGCCGTCAGGCTCGATGGCTCCTACAATCATCGATAGCGACGGAGTCCAGGGTGAGGCCTTCCTCCCCGGATAGATCTTCGTCTTCGGCGGCTTCGCACTGCGGGCCAATTCGCTTGGCCGTTTGGAGCAGATCGAAAGCTACGCCCCTGGCCGTCAGGTCAGATTTCGAAGTTTAAACTGCATGGCTGACATCTGCGGGGACTTGATCTTCGACGGATTCGAGCCACTGCCGAGCGCGCCGCACTGTCACGACGAGCATGATCTAGCTCTGCCGCCGAACAGTGCCCTGGAGGCCACACCCGCATCGGCTCCGACCCTTAATTCGGAGCCAACTGCGCCGATCGAGGAAGTGCGGTTGGACGTCACCTCGGGGGCTGCGACCCCAACGGCGATTGAGCCAAGTACCAGCCCCATACTCTACGAGACTTGTGACTCCAAGGAGCCAGACTCCTCTTCGGACTCCGAACCCTCCGCGCCCCTGCCAATCGAATCTGATTGGGAGCCGATCATGGAGTTCACTGCCACAGACATCTTTCAGCACTCGCCTTTCAACGATATCCGGAAGTCACTGAAGTCTCTCTCTTTATCAGGAGAGCCCTGGCCGAACTATGGTCAGCAAGGTTGGGGTACGGACGATGAAGAAATTCAAAGCCCACCCACCACCCACTTTGTAGCCACTGTCGACGACTTAACTGACATGCTCGACTTCGACTCCGAAGAAATCGACGTTATGGACACCGACGAAGGAGATGATGAAGAACGAGCGCCTACTAGGCCCTGGAAAGCCACCTCGTCATATGACATATACATGATGGACACCCCAAAAGAGGGAGATGGCAATGGAACAGCGGAGGATAACCCCTCCAAGAAACAGCCTAAGCACCAGCGTCAGCGGTGCCGCTCAAAATCCCGCCAAAACAAACACGGTGATTCCAACACGGGAGATAATAATACTCCGGAAAGCGCCGAAGAAAACCCCCTCCAGCAAGATTTAGCACAGGAGGATGGAGAAACCAGCCCTCATGAGAGAGCGGCCGACAAAGAGGTCGAGGACGATAATTATATGCCTCTCTCCGAAGATGAGGCAAGCCTCGATGACGACGAATTCGTCGTGCCAGAGGATCCCGTCGAGCAAAAGCGTTTTCAACGCAGGCTTATGGCCACGGCAAGAAGCCTCAAGAAAAAACAGCAACAACTTAGAGCTGATTAAGATTTGCTAGTTGACAGATGGACTGAAGTCCTTGCGGCCGAAGAGCATAAACTCGAACGCCCCTCCAAGAGCTACCCAAAGCGCAGGTTGCTACCCCGATTAGAGGAGGAAGCACTGGATGCGGCCGACCGGCCACCTCGTGGTCGCGACAGAGAGGCATCTTGGCCCTCCACTCAAGCCGCACCCCGTACCAAGGCACGGGAATATGCGCCGGACTTACGAGACATGTTGGAGGACAAGGCAAGGCAAACAAGATCGATCTACGGATCGCGTGGGCGCCCCACGGCTCGAGACGGTAACCGTCACACCGGCCACAAATTCGGCAGGGCCGAACACAATAGACAAGGCTCATTGGAGCTACGTCATGATATAGCCCAGTACAGAGGCGCCGCACACCCACTCTGCTTTACAAGCGAAATAATGGATCATCAAATCCCCAAGGGTTTCAAACCCGTAAACATCGAATCATATGATGGCACAATAGATCCTGCGGTATGGATCGAGGATTATCTCCTTCACATCCACATGGCCCGCAGTGATGATTTCCACGCCATCAAATACCTCCCACTCAAGCTTAAAGGACCAGCTCGGCATTGGCTTAACAACTTGCCAACAGGATCAATCAGTTGTTGGGAGGACCTGGAAGCCGCATTCCTCAACAATTTTCAGGGCACTTATGTGCGACCCCCAAAGCCGATGACCTAAGTCACGTAATTCAGCAGCCAGAGGAATCGGCCAGGCAATTCTGGACATGGTTCCTAACAAAGAAAAATCAAATAGTCGACTGTCCGGACGCTGAGGCCCTAGCAACCTTCAAGCACAATATCCGTGACGAGTGGCTGGCCCGGCACCTTGGACAGGAAAAGCCCAAATCTATGGCAGCACTCACGACACTCATGACCCGCTTTTGCGCGGGAGAAGACAGCTGGCTTGCTCGTAGCAACAATATGACCAAGAACCCTGGTAATTCGGACACTAGGGACAGTAGTGGCAGGTCGCGTCGCAACAAGCAGAAGCGCCGCATTAACGGTGACAATGCTGAGGATACGGCAGTTAATGCCGGATTCAGAGGCTCTAAATCCGGTCAGCGGAAAAAGCCATTCAAAAGGTATCCTAGGGGCCCGTCCAGTTTGGACCGAATCCTTGACCACTTGTGCCAGATACATGGCACCCCTGAAAAGCCGACCAATCACACCAACAGGGATTGTTGGGTGTTCAAGCAGGCAGGCAAGTTAAACGCCGAAAATGAAGACAAGGGGCTGCATAGCAATGACGACGAGGAGCCCCGGCCGCCGAACAACAGTGGACAGAAGGGTTTTACCCCACAAGTGCGGACGGTGAACATGATATACGCAACCCACGTCCCCAAAAGGGAGCAGAAGCGCGCGTTAAGGGACGTATACGCGGTAGAGCCAGTCGCCCCAAAGTTCAACCCATGGTCCTCCTGCCTGATCAGCTTTGATCGAAGGGACCATCCCACTAGCATCCGTCATGGCAGATTCGCCGCATTGGTTCTAGACCCATGACGGATTTCATCTCACTAGAGTCCTTATGGTCGGCGGCAGCAGCCTGAACCTACTTTACCAGGATACAGTGCGGAAAATGGGCATAGATCCCTCGAGGATTAAGCCCACCAAAACGACCTTTAAAGGTGTAATACCAGGTGTGGAGGCCAACTATACAGGCTCAGTCACACTTGAAGTGGTCTTCGGATCCCCAGATAATTTCCGAAGCGAGGAGTTAATCTTCGACATAGTCCCGTTTCGCAGTGCTTATCACACACTGCTCGGGCGAACCGCATTTGGTAAGTTCAATGCGGTACCGCATTACGCATACCTTAAGCTCAAGATGCCAGGCCCTCGAGGAGTAATTACAGTCAATGGAAACATCAAACGCTCCCTCCGAACGGAGGAGCACACGGCGGCCCTTGCAGCGGAAGTACGAAGCAGCCTCTCCAGGCAGTTCTCCAGTTCGGTCACTAAGCGACCGGACACCGTCAAGCGCGCCCAGAGTAACCTACAACAAGACCGCCTGGCACGATCCGAGCAAGCGTAGCAATGGGGCCCCAACCCCAACCCTCGCAAAAAGGCGACGGCAGTACTTCACGTACATAACTACGCTCTAGAGATACCATGGGCATAGGGGGAGGGGCACCATCACGGCATGCCCAAAACACGGCTTAAACCGTACCTAGGGCTGCCAATTTTTTTAATTTTCTCTTACTTTCAGGACTCCATCCTTCGGAAGACCTGTTCGGCAGTTCGATTGCCGCACAAACGATGCAAGAACCAGGGAAGCAGACAAGCCACGCCACATTATGGAACTCCCAGGTGGTCTCCATCACGAGCAGTATACCCGTTCCACATACTATTCCGCAGCTTGCCCCTAGAACGGACACGTTAACTAGTCCAACCTTCCACTTATCGCATTATCTGTATCGTTCGGCTTTGATCGCAGCCCTTTTTAATAAACAATGCATAGCTTTCGTCCATTTTTGCATTACCTTTTTTCTTTATATATGTTCCTTAACGACATGTTGCACCCGTACACGTTGGTACGGCCAAAATACGCCAGGGGCTTTAGTACCCCTCAATATGGTGTGAGAAGTCTGAACACTTTCACAAGTACGGCACCCCGAACTTATAGCATTATATGCATCGGCTCTGAATCATGTCTTGGGTCAATAGTTGGGTTTGCCCGGCTCCTATGTTTTGGTGCCTTACGTTCCGCTCTATCGACTAAGGTAGCACTAGGAGAACCACTGCGATTGTGCCCTAGTTGAGCTGGGTCGAGCACCTCAGTGGAGAAAGCTAAAACTGACTATCATGATGAAGCAAGAGCTGGTCGAGAGGTTTTTCGAGTCCCTAAAGACTTATGCCGCTTAGGGCGAGGAGCCGGCTCTGTCCGGCCAAGGCATGGATAGCGCCCCGAACTCGATCTTCCGAATACCAGGGGCTTCGCCAAAATTTAAAATTATAGAATTCTATGGCTAAGTGAGAGTGTTCACGCATTATAGTCCGATTGCCTTGTTCGTTGGGCTAAGCGCCTCCCTCGAAGGACCCAAACATGGGAAAAAGAGCGCTTAGATTTATCCCCAAACACTCCAGCACTAGCGGCATGGGGGCAGAAGCCGACGACTCGCCATCTCTCAGAATTGATAAACAGCCGCACAGAAGGTAATATTTTAAATTCCAACAACATTTCTTAGCGCATATAAACAAGTTTTCAGCGCACAGGACAAAACGAGCAAGTTTCACTCAAAAATTACATCCCTAGAACATTCATCCGCCACAAGGCGGGCACCCTTTAGAACATCGTTATAGTAATTCTCGGGCTTGCGATGCTCTTTCCCCGGTGGTGGCCCGTCCTTCACCAGCTTCTTAGCATCCAGCTTGCCCCAGTGCACCTTCGCACGAGCTAGGGCCCTGCGGGCACCTTCAATGCAGACGGAGTGCTTGATGACTTCGAGCCTTGGACAGGCCTCCACCAACCGCCGCACCAGCCCAAAATAGCTCCCAGGCAAAGCCCCTCCATGCCACAGCCGAACAATGAGGCCCTTCATGGCCTGTTCGACGGCCTTGTGGAGCTCGACCAGTTGCTTCAGCTGATCGCTCAGGGGCATGGGGTGTCCGGCCTCAGTATACTGAGACCAGAACACCTTCTCTGTCGAGCTGCCCTCCTCGGCTCGGTAGAATGCGGCGGCATCGGATACACTCCGAGGAATATCTGCGAACGCTCCTGGAGAGCTCCGGATTTGGGTAAGTAACAAGTAACTCACGTTTATGCGTTTGCTTTGCATAAAGAATGCCTTACCCGCCGCTATCTTCTTCACCTCATCCAACTCCTGGAGGGTCTTCTAGGATTCGGCCTTGGCAGGCTTGGCGTTTTCAATAGCCACCGCGAGCTCGGACACTCGCGTCTTTGAGTCAAGCTCCAAACTCTCATGTTTTTCCATGAGAGCCTGGAGCTCTTTCCGCAACTTGCCAACCTCGGTCTCATACTTCTCGCACTCGGTGCGCTCCGAGGCCGCCCTCTTCTCGGCCTCGACCAGCGCCTGCTTAAGGGTCGCCACTTCAGATGTGCCCCTAAAATAGCCACGATAATCCTGTCATTCTTTGCAATTGCACCTTTTTATATATATTTGAAAACAAGGTATTTCTTACCTTCATTGTCCTCAAGATGCTTCTTGGCACGCCCGAGCTCTTGCTCGGACCGCTCGAGGTTCTGCTTTAGCGTGTCCACTTCCGCAGTCAGTGCGGCGGACGCAAGCAGGGAAGCCTGCATATGCATATTGACTCATTTTTGTTAGACTCCTGTGAATTCTATTTGATCCTCTATTCGGCTTTTCTTCCCGAACGCCAAATAGAGCATCAGGGGCAACTATCTATGTGGTACTATTATTTACACATTCTTTACTTACCTCAAAGCCTGTCAAAAGGCTAGTACAAGCTTCAGTCAGTCCGCTCTTGGCAGACTGAACCTTCTGGACCACCACATTCATAATAGCGTGGTGCTCCTCGTCGATGGAGGCGCCTTGGAGCGCCTCCAACATATTGTCCGGCGCCTCTGGTTGGACGGGGGCCACCGGCACAGCGGACTTGCTCCTCTTGGAAGGAGGTCCCCCGCCGGACTCTGGAACCTCTGAAGGTTCCGGAGCGGTGTCCGGCCTAGAGCCGGACTTGGAGCCCCGGGGGGGTTCATCCCCTTTACTCCTGGAGTACGGGAGGTCGCCTTGCGGCGCCTCCAGGACCACCTCCTCCCGGCTTGGAACCTGTCGAGACAACACTTCGGTGTCGTCCGTAGGGCGGGGGGAGGAAGCCGTCGGAAGCGAGTTCACATCCGACGAGTCCAGTGAGCCGCTCGACGACGCGTCGAGCCGGTCTTTGGGTGGGCTGCATAAACATATTCAACGTAAGGGAAAGTTGTGCAATAAACGAATACTATGAATTACTCTGGTATCCGGATACTTACGATTTTGCCAGGGGCTTGGCCCTGGGCTGCCACTCCTCTCCGCCAACGTCGGCATCGGTGGAGATGTTCGGAGAAAGGGTTTTCCCCTTCTTGGACCCTCCGGCCTCCCCCGAGAGGGCGGACTTTCTTTTCTTCCCTTCCCTCACTGGAGGGGGAGAGGTCTCTTCTTCTTCCTCCTCGTCTTCACGGGAGGAATGCGCCTCGGAACCGTCGGATGATGGATCCGACGCATCCTGGCGCCGGGCACTCTTTCGAGTCCCCGCGGCCTTTTTTGCGGCCTTCTTCTCCGGCACCACATAGGGTGCCGGAACCGGCAGCTTTGCCAAGCGAGCATCCGCTGGGCCTTCAGGCAAAGGAGTCGAATAGTTGATCTGTCCAAATGTCACCTGCCAATCCTGTCAAAGGTAAGGGAGTTTAGATCCCGCACGGAATCAAACTATGAAAAACTGATACCCTGTAAAAGGAAAAAACAGCTTACCGCGAGAGCATGACGCTGTGCACTGAATCCGCGATCCTCGGAAGCGGATGCGGGAGCCTCGGCGCCCTTGAAAAGCACCTTCTAGGCATCTTCGTACATCGTGTCGAAGAGCCTGCTCAGGGTTTGGTGCCGCGCCGGGTCGAACTCCCACAGGTTGAAAGCCTGTTGTTGACACGGGAGGATCAAGCGGATGAGCATAACCTGGACTACATTGACAAGTTTGAGCTTCTTGTCCACCAGGGTTTGGACGCATGTTTGGAGTCCGGTCAGCTCTCCCTTCTTACCCCACGACAGGCCCGTCTCCTTCCAGGAGGTGAGCCGCCTAGGGGGTCCAGATCAAAACTCGGGGGGTGCGACCCATTCGGTGTCGCGCGGCTCGGTGATGTAAAACCACCCCGATTGCCACCCCTTCAGGGTCTCCACAAAGGAGCCCTCGAGCCAGAGAACATTGGCCATCTTGCCCACCATGGCGCCTCCGCACTCCGCCTGGTTGCCGCGCACCACCTTCGGCTTGACGTTGGAAGTCTTGAGCCATAGGCCAAAATGGGGGCGGATGCGGAGGAAGGCCTCGCACACGACGATAAACGCCGAGATGTTGAGGACAAAGTTCGGGCCAGATCGTGGAAATCCAAGCCGTAGTAGAACATGATCCCTCGGACAAATGCGTGGAGAGGGAAGCCCAGTCCGCAAAGGAAATGGGGGAGGAACACCACCCTCTCATGGGGCCTAGGGGTGGGGATGAGCTACCCCTTTTCAGGGAGCCGGTACGCGATGTCGTTAGATAGGTATCCGGCCTTCCTCAGCTTTTTGATATGTCCCTCCGTGACGGAGGAGACCATCCACTTGCCTCCTGCTCCGGACATGGCTGGAGAAGGTTGAGGTGGGGAGTGCGGACTTGGGCGCTGGAGCTCGAGTGCGCAAGAATGGATAGGCGAAGGAGGAAGAAGGCGTAGGTGAAAAGGTGGATCCTTATCCCCTTATATGGGTGGATGCAACTACATGTCCCCACCAGCCTGGTAAAACTTGCTTATCTCCAAGCGCCGTAATCAATGGCGCGGTTGGGTTACCCACGCTCGTATTGATGAGAATCTCGGGATAAGGGGACACGATCTCTGCTTTAACAAGATGTGCCAAGGAAACCGCCTCACATAACGTGCTGAGGCGGGATGATGAAACGAATCGGATGAAGGCTTGGCCGTGGTGTGACACGCTACGGAATACGTCAGCAGATTAGATTGGTGTGAATATTATTCTCTCTATGGCAATATGTGGAAACTTATTTTGCAGAGCCGGACACTGTCTTCGTGTTCAAAATCTTCTATGAAGTACTTGGAGGAGTGTCGGTGTCAAAACCGGCGGATCTCGGGTAGGGGGTCCCGAACTGTGTGTCTAGGTCGGATGGTAACAGGAGACAGGGGACACTTTGTTTTACCCAGGTTCGGGCCCTCTCGATGGAGTTTATCCCCTACTCTTGCTTGATTAATATTGATGATATGGGTAGTACAAGAGTAGATCTACCACGAGATCAAGGAGGCTAAACCCTATAAGCTAGCCTATGGTATGATTGTGTATGGAGTTGATCCTCTACGGACTACAACCCTCCGGTTTATATAGACACCGGATAGGGTTAGGGTTACACAGAGTCGGTTACAATGGTAGGAGATCTTGAATATCGCATCGCCAAGCTTGCCTTCCACGCCAAGGAAAGTCCCATCCGGACATGGGACGAAGTCTTCAATCTTATATCTTCATAGTCCAGGAGTCCGGATGAAGGTATAGTCCGGCTATCCGAACACCCCCTAATCCAGGACTCCCTCAGTAGCCCCTGAACCAGGCTTCAATGACGACGAGTCCGGCGCGCAAATTGTCTTCGGCATTGCAAGGCGGGTTCCTCCTCCAAGTCCTTCATAGAAGATTGTAATCACCAAGAGTAGTGTCCGGCTCTGTAAAATAAGTTTCTGCATATTGCTATAGAGAGAATAATATTAACACAAATCAAATCTGCCGACGTATTCTGCAGTGCGCCATCACACTATAGCCAAGTCCTCTACTCAAATCGTTTTCACCTCAGCATGTTTTGCGAGGGGGTTTTCTTGGCACGTCTTGTCAAAGCAGAGATCGTGTGCCCTTTTTACGGGATTCTCATTAATACGGATGTGGGTAACCCAATCGTGCCCGTTAGCATGTTTTCTCGATTAAAGGCGAGTCCCAAACGGTTACGGGGAGGGCTCTTGGTATTCAACCTCTTATAAAGAGACCAAGGCCTTACTCCTTTTTCCAACCTCAAACGAGTTCGCCCGTCGCCTCGAGTTCCAACACCCTAGGCTTCAGATCCCAGGCGCTTCGGACTTTCGACAATGTCCGGTTCCGACCTTCAAGGCCGATGGATGCCCTCTTCCGTCATGGAGGAGGATGTGCTAAAGTTGAGAGAGGCTAAGTTCCTGACCGCCGAAATTCCGCATAGGTTGCCTGCTCAAGGGCAAGCTATTCCCAATCCCCAGCCCGGTGAGAGCGTTGTGTTCATGTCTCACTTCCTTCGGGGGTTAGGCTTCCCGATGGATCCCATTGTGAGGGGGCTGCTGTTCTATTACGGGCTGGAATTTCATGACTTAGCTCCGGAGTCCATCCTCCAAATTTCCTCATTCATCATCGTGTGTGAAGCGTTCCTCCGTGTTACTCCTCATGTCGGTTTATGGCTCAAGACTTTTGGAGTGGAGCCGAAGATGATCGAGGGACGGCACGCAGAGTGCGGAGGTGCCGTCATTAGTAAGAATGCTGATGCTCCATGGCCCGAGGGCTTCTTTCAAGAGGAGCTCGGCTTGTGGCAACAAGAATGGTTCTATATCACCGCTCCTAGGAGCGCCAAGTGGGCGGCGCCTCCTGCCTTTCGCTCGGGTCCCCCATCACGGCTAGCGTCATGGGTCAACAAAGGATTAGATTGGGGTTTGCCCAAAGACGTGCCCCTACTACAAGGCCGAATTAAGGATCTCTTGGAAGGAGACCTTAGTTTGGTCAAGGTGACGCAGGTCATGCTGATTCACCGAATATTGCCCGGCAAACGTCGCTCCCTTCGTCTGTGGGAGTTTAATCCGGAGGGACCCCAAGCTCTCCAGCATTTTATGGGCACAATGCCCGCAGAGATGTATAGACTGTTCTTCGGATCACAAGAATTGTGTCCGGATTTAACCGAGGACGCATGCCTAAGATGCAATCGCCCGGATACTCAAGTAAGCAACCTTGTGCCCGGACCTTCTATCCGTATAATCGTCGTAAACTTGCCCCTAAAAGGGATGTCCTTTTAAACAGGAGTGGATAGCGAAGGCGAAGCTGATCAGGTGTCCGGCTCCCCTTCCTGAAACCAGGCCGGATCCTGTGCTAGTCAGGATGCTGGAGATAATGCCTTTGGAGGGGGAGGACAAGGAAGCTACGGCCTCCTCGAAGGAGGCTGCTCCGAAGAGAGGAACCGACAATTCCTCTCCTAAGGGAAGAAGAGAGCCGCCTCTGACGACCCGGAAACCATGGCCTCAAAACGATGGAGAAAATCCTCATCAGAGGGTCCAACACCGGGGAGTTCCTCGGCCGGACTATGCCCTCAAGGGGATCAGCCCTCCAGCGAGCCGTAAGTGGAGAAAAGATTTTCCTTTTGAGGGATGAGAGAAATCCTTGATTTTACATCAGAGAAGATTAACCGGAATTTTTACCTTGTAGCTCGGACCTCAGCCCTTCTCAGCAGAGCTCGTCTTTCGGGGATCTTCTTTCGGAGATGATGGAGAGCGGGACGCCTCCCCCTGCCGTACCGCCTAGTGAAGCGGGCGACCCTGAGGTGTCGTCGCGGAGGGTTTCTCCGAATCCGGCAGGGGCGGAAGATAGCTATGTGGCCCCCCGAGGCTCTCCGCGTCCGGCCTTCGAAAAAGGCCATAGGACGAGTCTGGCACCGTCTGGTGCTCGGCCGGAGGAGCTAAAGATTTTGCTGGGGCGAGCTTCTATCTCAGAGGAGCACCGTGCCTTGATGGGCACGGTGATTGAAAGGATTTCATCCGCAGAAAGCGGATTGCATGAGGCCGTCAAAAGTTTACTGACGGGTTCTGAGGTACGTTAGATAATGTACACTTTTGTCAGTTGCGCATAAATAAGATGCGCCCTGTGTAGGTAGTAGCCCCTAAGACTCTGCGTGTTGTCAAGAAATGATGGCACGTAGAGGATCATAATCCCAGGTCTAAGATGTCGCCTTTGAATGTAGGTGGCGAGGTGTCCGGAATCAAACCGGACTAATGATTTAGCCGAACTAAAGCGGCAACTGGACGTGGCAGATGCCGACATCGCGCTTGTCAATCAAGCGGCTTGATGAGGCTCAAGGCATGTAATTCTTCGGACGGCATTAGGTAAGAGGAGCTTCATGCCAGTGTCTTACAATGTGTGCGCTTAACGCAGATGGTACGGCCGCCATGGAGAATCTTAGGGCAGAACTTGCCCGAGCTAAGGAGCAAGCCAGAGAAAGCGATGCGGCTGCTAAGAAGGCTCTTGAAGAGCTGAGAGCCGAACAGGCTGCTCACTTCCAAAGCAAAGAAGAGATGGCCGAAATGGCCGAGAAGTTAAAGAGCGCTGCAGACCGTTGCAAACTTCTTGACAAAGAAGACCGGGCGAGACAGACGGACTTAGACAAGGCTGTTGCCGATGCCAAGGACGCTCCCTCTGCGATGAGAGCTGCGATAGAGGAGCTGCGTCAAGACGAACAGATTGCGGCTGGAAAGCCCTTTATGCTTCGGAGGAAGGTTTGTGATCCGAAGTTTGCTCCGTTGGACCGGATGTGGAGTGTGAAAGACACCTATCTGGACTTGGCAACGAGTGCCGCTGATGCGACCGAACACTTTCGAGATCAGCAAGATTGCGAAGTGGAAAAGCTTTTCTGGTCGCAGTTTCATAATCCAGAGCGTCCACTGGCAGTGGATGATCCTTTGGCTCAATGGGCCGAACTGAATAGGTTGTCCGGACTCGCCATGAAGTACGTCATGGATCATCTGTGGCCGGGGAGATCGGAGCCGAAGAGTTATTTCAGCTTGGTGCAGCAATTCCTTGACGCGGTGCCGCGTATTGATGCAATGAAGAGGTCAGCATGTATTGAAGGTGCAAGCATGGCTCTTGCCCGTGTCAAGACATACTGGGCAGAGATGGAGACCACCATTGTTGCGTCCCGAGATTCGGACCAAAGCCGAGTACCTTCAGAGCATTATTTTCAGGAAGTTCTTGAAGGCACTCGTGTAATAGAGATGCAGTGCCCGAAAGATGCTATGTTATGATAGCATATGTAATTATAAATTAATATTTTGATAAAGTGTAGTGGCTGATTTTATACTTGTGCCTCCAAGTATTGTAAACACCTTCTAATTGGCCGTTTTAAGATATATATATATATATATATATATATATATATATATATATGTGTGTGTGTGTGTGTGTGTGTGTGTGTGTGTGTATAGAATCTGAAAGATGGTAGTCGTTGGCTTCAGCCCCCGCGCACATAGTGCGGGGGTGCTCGCCGAAGACGCATTCTCACACTTAACGCAACGCCTTGGTCCTACAAAGGAGGTGATAGCGCAGCGGGCCAGGCAACCGGACTATAATGCTTTAACACTTTCACTTAGCCATAGGAGTTTGAAAATGAGACTCTTTAGGTAGCTCCTTGGTGGCATTGCGCTCGTCCGAATTCGGGGCGCGTATGTGCCTGACCGGGAAGCGGTCCTTCATCAATCCGGAGGAATCTGATAGATTCCGATCGGTCATCGAGTGGCTGACTAGTCTCACGCTACATCATGACAGTCAGTTTTCGGCTTTCTCTACTGAGGTGCTCGCCCTGGCCGAACCGGGGCCACAATCGCAGTAGTTCTCCTGGTGCTACCTTAGCCGATAGAGCGGAACGTAAGGTAGCCGAACTCAGGATCCGGGCAACCCAACATTTGACCAAAGACATGATTCGGAGCTGATGCATATAATGCCAAAACTCGCGACGCCGAACACTCCCTAAGGTGTTCGGTCTTTATGAGTGCAGGCCAAACAACACTCTTTATTGAAAAAACCCCTAGTGTTTAGGTACGTGCAAAAATTCTGACGTGGCCACATGCCAAGACGCCAGCCTCCTCCTTGGTTATATTAGAAAGAAAAACCAGGGATGTATAGCAACCAAAGACAGTAAAAAAGGTTTACGCAGGGTCTTAATCTAAAAAGAATCCTTTAGGACGGGTCCCTATTGCACGTCTGCGCCTGTGTCTCCGTTGTGCCGTATCCTAGACGGGCGCCGCATGACGTTCATCTGTAAAAGAGAGGAACTGAGTTGAAAAACGGGTCGTGAAAAAATTTAAAAAATGCAAAGTATAAAGTAAGATATGTAAGTTTGAGCTTTATTGTCTCTTATTTGTGTATGCATGGAGCCGCTTGTGCAGGGGTATATGGCTTCTAGGCCTGCATCAATGATGATTTTGCACCGAACTCGTCTATCCGCGTTCGTGGTCTTTAAATGGCCTATTTTGAAGTTTTTTGGCCGGTGAGGCCATTTTGCTTTGGGGTTGTTAAAGCGGCCGCACTATCCTCCTCTTGGGGAGGCGCACTTTAGTGCTTCCCCATCAAAGAGATGATGCCTCGTGGACCGGGCATCTTAAGCGTAAGAGATGCATAATGTGGTATTGCGTTAAATCAAGCGAAAGCTTCACGTCCCAGTAGTGCTTGATAGCGACTTGGGAACGGGACGACGTGGAAGGTCAGCTTTTCACGGCGGAGGTTATCGGCAGAGACGAATGTGACTGTGAGCCGAAGAAAACCCGTGCAATGGGTGTCTGGGCCAGGTATTACCCCTTGAAAGGAGGTTTTGCTGCGGCGGATTGTTGCTGGGTTTGTCCCCATGTGCTGTATTGTATCCTGATATATTAGGTTTAGTCCGCTGCCGCCGTCCATAAGGACATTTGAAAACTTAAGTCCGCCAATTATGGGATCAAGGATCAAGGCAGTCCATCCTACATTCCAGGTATTCCTAGAATAATCTAGCTGATCGAAGGTGATCCGTTTTGAAAACCAGTGGCAGGATCCTTTGGGGATGGGCCGTGTGGTGCGTACCTTTACGGGCACCGCACGTTTTGTTATGTGAAGTGAGTTCACTGTTTTTACTTCTTGTGCGAAGTTCTTTTGTTTCCTGGTGCTCTGCTGTTGGGGTTCGTCCTCGCCATCGCTTGGTGTGTCGAGCCCCTTGTGTTCGGCATTGAGTCTGCCGGATTGTTTGAAGACCCAACAGTCTCTGTGGGTATGGTTAGCAGGCTTCCCAGGACTACTGTGTATCTGACATATCCTGTCCAGGATTTTATTTAAGTTGGATGGATCGTCCCTGTTATTCTGGGGGGGGGTGATTTTTCCTGATTTTGTCGTGAGCCTTTGAATCCAGCGTTGACTGCCGTGCTCTTCGGACTTTTGTCCTTAGTCCGGCGACGGTCTTTCTTGCGTCACGGTCTTCCGTTTTCATCCCTGGTTTCAGATGTACTTGGGTCGCTAGGGCTGCACCTTGCCAACCAGCTGTCCTCCCCTGCACAAAAGCGGGTCATGAGGCTTGTTAGTGCGGCCGTTGTTCTTGGCTTTTCTTGGCCGAGGTGTCTGCCGATCCATTCGTCTCGGACGTTATGTCTAAAAGCTGCTAAGGCTTCGGCGTCCGGACAGTCGACTATCTGATTCTTTTTAGTGAGGAATCTATTCCAGAATTGCCGAGCTGATTCTCCGGTTTGTTGAGTTATGTGACTAAGGTCGCCTACATCCGGGGGCGGACATAGGTCCCTTGAAAGTTTGCTCGGAATGCGTCCTCGAGCTCTTCCCAGCTTCCAATTGAGTTTTTGGGAAGGCTTTTAAGCCAATGCCGGGCTGGCCCTTTAAGCTTAAGGGGTAGATATTTTATGGCGTGGAGATCATCTCCTCTAGCCATGTGAATGTGGAGGATATAATCCTCGATCCAGACTCCAGGGTCTGTTGTTCCATCGTATGCCCCTATGTTTATGGGTTTGAATCCCTCTGGGAATGCATAGTCTAGGACCTCATCGGTAAAACATAGGGGGTGTGCGGTACCCCTGTATTTGGATATGCCGGATTCTGATGATGGCTTCGTAGCATTGCTTACGAGAGCTTGCTTTCTTGGCCCATAAATGGACCTGACTGGGCCATGATGCGAATCTTTAGGAGGGTCGCATGCTGATTTAGGTGCGGCGCCGCTTGTTGCCTTATGGGGTCGTCTATCTGACCGTGTGGGTTTTTCATTTTTTGAATACGAGGGCTCTAAGGCCTCTTTGTCGAATTCAGGCAGTAGCTTTCTTTTTGGATAGCTTTTAGTGTGGTGACTGTCGCCGTACTTATCTGTGGCATTGATTGCCTTGCTCCATCTGATCCAGAGTGCATCTTCCGCTGTTTTTAGCTTCCGCTTCTGCTTTTTTAGGCTGCGTGCAGTTGCAACGAGCCTCTCATGGATATTCTTCTGCTTCATAGGTTTATTTGGCATGCAGTCGTTCGGAATGCCGTTTTCACCGGGGGAGGGATGTTCGGTTTTTCTATCCGTGTTGCCCTATTCGGACGGTTGCTCTAAGGCCTGTTCGTCGTCGACCGGCTCGTCCTGCTCTATGGCTGGGTTTTTGTCGAGGCGGGGCTTGGGCCGTCGTTTGCGCCGACGCCTTGATTGCGTTTTGGGGGGTCGATTACTCATCCTATCCCCTTTTTCCTCATTGTCGTTTCCCTTAGGGGTATCCACCATGTACACATCGTGAGATGGGGTGGCTGTCCAATGCCCCATGGGCGTTGGTTCGTCGATATCTCCTCCATTGTCATCCATGCTGTCGATGTCCTCGGAGCCAAAGTCAGGCATGTCGGTTAGATCGTTGACAGTGGCTACGAAGTGGGTGGTGGGTGGGTTTTGAATTTCCTCACGGTCCGTATCCCACCCTTGTTGACCGTAGTCCGGCCAGGGCTCTCCTGATAAAGAGAGAGACTTAAGAGAATTCAGGATGTCGCTGAAAGGCGAATGCTGAAAGATGTCCGCTACGGTGAACTCCATTACCGGCGCCCACTCGGATTCGATCGGCAGGGGCGTGGGGGGCTCGGAGTTCGGAGAGGAATCCGGCTCCTCGGAGTCATGGGCCATGCGGAGTGCGGGGCTGGAGTTCGGCTCGATCGCCTCTGAGATCGCAGCCCCTGAGGCAATGTCCAACCGCTGATCCTCGATCGGCGCAGTAGGTTCCGAATCAATGGTCGAAACCGATGCGTGTGCGGCCTCCAGGGCGTTGTTCGGCGGCAGAGCTATATCGTGCCCATCGAGACAGTGCGGCACGCTTGGCTGTGGCTCGAATCCGTCGAAGATCAAGTCTCCGCAGAAGTCAGCCATGTAGTTTAGGCTTCCAAACCTGACCTGATGGCCAGGGGAGTAGCTTCCGATCTGCTCAAGGTGGCCAAGCGAATTGGCCCGTAGTGCGAAGCCGCCGAAGACGAAGATCTGTCCGGGGAGGAAAGTCTCACCCCGGACCGCATCGTTGTTGAAGATCGAAGGAGCCATTGGGCCTAAAGGCGACGACACAGAGGAACTCTCAATGAAAGCACCAATGTCGGTGTCAAAACCGGCGGATCTTGGGTAGGGGGTCCCGAACTGTGCGTCTAGGTCGGATGGTAACAGGAGATAGGGGACACTTTGTTTTACCCAGGTTCGGGCCCTCTCGATGGAGTTTATCCCCTACCCCTGCTTGATTAATATTGATGATATGGGTAGTACAAGAGTAGATCTACCACGAGATCAAGGAGGCTAAACCCTAGAAGCTAGCCTATGGTATGATTGTGTATGGAGTTGATCCTCTACGGACTACAACCCTCCGGTTTATATAGACACCGGATAGGGTTAGGCTTACACAAAGTCGATTACAATGGTAGGAGATCTTGAATATCGCATCGCCAAGCTTGCCTTCCACGCCAAGGAAAGTCCCATCCGGACACGGGACGAAGTCTTCAATCTTATATCTTCATAGTCCAGGAGTCCGGCTGAAGGTATAGTCCGGCTATCCGAACACCCCCTAATCTAGGACTCCCTCAAGGAGGAACCCGCCTTGCAATGCCGAAGACAATCTGCGCGCCGGCCTCGTCGTCTTTGAAGCCTGGTTCAGGGGCTACCGAGGGAGTCCTGGATTAGGGGGTGTTCGGATAGCCGGACTATACCTTCAGCCGGACTCCTGGACTATGAAGATACGAGATTGAAGACTCCGTCCCATGTCCGGAAGGGACTTTCCTTGGCATGGAAGGCAAGCTTGGCGATACCGATATGAAGATCTCCTACCATTGTAACCGAGTCTATGTAACCCTAACCCTATCCGGTGTCTATATAAACCGGAGGGTTTTAGTCCGTAGGACAACATACACATCAACAAACATACTATAGGCTAGCTTCTAGGGTTTAGCCTCCTCGATCTCGTGGTAGATCTACTCTTGTACTACCCATATCATCAATATTAATCAAGCAGGACGTAGGGTTTTACCTCCATCGAGAGGGCCCGAACCTGGGTAAAACTTCGTGTCCCTTGTCTCCTGTTACCATCCGGCCTAGACGCACAGTTCGGGACCCCCTACGCGAGATCCGCCGGTTTTGACACCGACACTGGTCCTACCAGCGATCCTCGCGAGGTCGGTCGCGCCACTCCTGGGGGCCGTGGTCGTCCCAGCGTCCTCCACTTCGTCCTCCCTCTCGGTCGTAGCCTTGGTCGTTGCGCTCGGGGCACTGACCGAAGCGCCCATCTCGGATTGCCATGAGCTCCTGATAGTCGTTGGTGTTGTGGCTGTGAACATTGTGGAAGGCGCGGAATGGGCAGTTGGACTTTGGTGATTCGGGGTGGTCTCGGCTGCACTTCATCTCCAGCTCCGCAGCGAGCATGGTAGCCCTCTTGCGCTTCACGTCCTTGATATTCGCCTTCTTGTACTCCTGGTCAGCAGCTGGGAGCTTGAGGAGGGAAAGGCACCCTTCCTCTGCCCTTGCGCACTTGGTCGCCATATTGCTCCTCGTGGATGGCGAGATCCTCCTTCATCTTGACGTCGCAGACGCCATCGGAGAACGCGGAGATGATGGCCTTGTCCATCACCTTGGGGATCTTGAGGCAAACGTTGTTGAAGCGCTGGATGTACTTCTGCAGGGTTTCCCCTGGCTGCTGCTTGATGCGCCAAAGGTCACCTACGGCCGGCGGGCGGTCGCGAGTGCCCTGGAAGTTGGTGACGAAATGCTCGCGCATCTCGCCCCAGGAGGAAATCGATCCCACGGCAAGCTCAGGAGCCTCGAGCGTGCGCCATCTTGAGGGCCATGGGGAACCAGTTCGCCTTGACGTTCTCATCGTTGTTGGCTGCCTCAATGCTCAGCTCGTAGAGCTGCAAGAACTCCGCGGGGTCGGGGTGCCTTCATAGCGTGGAGGCAGGTCTGGCTTGAACTTTCCTGGCCAGACGACGCTGGACAGCTCATTAGTAAAGGCACGGCAGCCTCCCGTGGTCACTGGAGCCCGTCGCGGAGGCGGAGCGCGGTCCTGGTATTCACGTGTCGTTGCTGCAGGCAGTACGCAGTCTTGACGCGGTGGTACTGGGAGTGCTGGAGCGTTTTCTTGTGGCCTCGGGACTTCTTGGCAACTTCCTTCTGCGCACGCGGGCGCCCGATGTGGCGGGTCATGCCATGGGACTGCGCGTCTTGGTTCGAGGGTGCCGTCTTGATGTGGAGGCGACGGAGGTGCTCCATGAGCTACATCGCCCGTGGCTGGAGATGGGCGAGGCAACAGAGAGACGGTGCGGGAGAGCCCCCGGCAGCGCTGACGAGCTCGGCGATGTGGTCCAGCCAGTCGTCTAGAGGTCGTCGACCGGGCAGTAACGCAGGAGCTCACGTGCCATGAGCAGCGCGGCCTGCGGCCCGTGGGCGCGTGACGAGCATGGGACGACGAGCTGGCCGGAGTCAGCGACGGGGTGGTGGTACATCCGTCCTGCCGCATGGAGGGGTGCAGCGATGAATCTTGCTGCTTGTTTGCTGCCGGGCCGGTGGCGGCATTGGCAGCGGGT